>NC_068397.1:7831803-8135518 GCF_023724105.1 Carassius gibelio | reverse complement strand
GTGTGTGTGTGTGTGTGTGTGTGTGTGTGTGTGGTTACAAGGCTTCTCCCCCCTCCCATTACATTCATGAGCGGTGTATAAATGGGGTCGGTGTGTTCTACATTTTATATATATATATATATATATATATATATATATATATATATATATATATATATATACATTCTATATTTATATATATATATTCAATTCAAGGTTGAAAACACATTTTAATTATTTCATATTTATATATATATAAAACATTATATAATTTATATGATCTAAAACACATTTTAATTATTTCACATTTATATATATATATATATATATATATATATATATATATATATATATATATACATTTTATATTTATATATATATATATATTCAATTCAAGGTTGAAAACACATTTTAATTATTTCATATTTATATATATAAAACATTATATAGTTTATATAATATACATAATCTAAAAACAATTTAACTAAGGTTGAAAAAACATTCCGTTCTTTTAAAAAAGGTTATAAATTAAACTGTATAAAAAAATATACTGAAACCGACTGTTTCAGATAAAACAAGATCTTTTTTTCCTTTTTTTTTTTTTTTTTTTAGAGAGCAGAAAAAGAGATGTTCTCACACACCTTTGATCCTGACCCTCTGTGTCCCCACTGTCTGCGTTTGCACGCCACAGTGCACACTCGTCGGAATTTACTAACCAATCATAATATCTTCAAAGCCATTTTTTTATTAAAACCAAACGTATCTCACACGGGAGTACCATGATTTTGACAGTTTTCTGACGGTTCACCTATGAATTACGTTTGGTGCGCGGCTAGCATCTCTTGTACCCCTCTCTCTCTCTCTCTCTCTCCCTCTGATGCCTGTGTACACACATTCGTCTCCAAGTCTTATTTTCTTCTTTTAATGAATATAAACACATTATACATTCACAAACAATATAAAACAAAACATTTACATTAGTTTTGTTCATCACTAAAAATATACATTTTACCAGGATCGGGGAAAAATATATAACTGAACAGAATGAAGAATATGGTCTATTGAGGAACCCGGACGTGTCATTGACACAATTCAGTTAAATTCATTTCACATTATTTGTTGCAAGACATTTTCTATATTATATTTAAAACCTTTTATATCCATCTTTATATCATATCTTTTTCAAAAAGCTGTTTAATTATTTATTTTAACCGTACACCTACAGTACCACCATACAATAAAATGCACGTACACTTTTAAGCGATCTGAATTATGACTAGCCTATAAATTTCATCATAAGCCACACGTACCTTGTTATATCACTATAATATCCACGGCGCTATACAAATTTGTATTCTGATAAACCATATAAACAAGCGGACATACGCGTGGACATATCAAGTTAAAAAGAGACTTATCTCTATTTTAAACAATATTAAATTATATATGACGGCATGTTACTAAACCGGAACATACATTTTAAACAAGTATTCATCGTTTTTATTAAACACATCGCAGTAACAGACATGTTACTAAACCAAAACAAATAATTTTATCATACATTTTTTTTAATCATATATTCAATCAATACTTATACAACATATACAAACACATTTTAAACATATTTTAAACAAAAACTAATCATAAACGCAGCCTTCTCAAAATTACAGACATGTACAATCATGCTGATCACATATTATGGGATATTCAGACTTTTAGCCACTAATACGTTTTAGGATAATATAAAACACTAACGTCTGAGGGGTGTCAAAATATCTCCAGTCCCCAAAACCCACTCAGACTCCAGGGGTTAAAGAATATGAAAATAAATAATTATATAATGACATCAGGCTACTAAAGCAATTCATTAAACAAAAAAAGGTATTCAACATTTAAGTTAATCAAACTTATAAAACACACCATACTCTTCTTTTTTTTAAAAGATAACTTATTTTAAATGTGATAGCATAGTATATATACAATAAACATTTCTGATGATACATATAAAAATTTATCCCTTACATTTTTAGACCGGTGAGAGATGTCCAAACATGAATGAAATATCCCCAAAATAAAATAATACGACTTAAAAAAAAAAAAAAATAAATAAAAATGATTAAATCATAAACAGAATCTCACAGGTCTTCGTAGTGAAATGTATGTGAGACCTGAGGGGCTGCTTCACACACACCCCGCGCAGGCGAGGGTGGAGTATTATATAATAAAAAATTATTTATATCATATCATATATATGATTATATTGTATTAGATGCGTCATGCATTAATCACTTTAGATTCTTTAAAGTTCTTATTTTTAGCACCATCTTCAAAGTTTTCATGCCATCTCTCTCTCTCTCTCTCTCCCTCACACACACTCTCTCTCCCTCTCTCTCCCTCACACACACACACACACACACACACACACACACACACACACTCTCTCTCTCTCTCTCTCCCTCTCTCTCTCTCTCTCTCCCTCTCTCTCCCTCACACACACACACACACACACACAATATGAAACATGATGCCAAAGTCTTTCTGTATGTTTTAAAAATAAAAAAAATAAAAAATATTGATTTAGCTTTAAATCTATACTGAGGAGCTCGTTTGTTTG
The DNA here is from genome assembly GCF_023724105.1 of Carassius gibelio. NCBI lineage: Eukaryota > Metazoa > Chordata > Actinopteri > Cypriniformes > Cyprinidae > Carassius > Carassius gibelio. The sequence goes on along the minus strand of NC_068397.1, from coordinate 8,132,925 downwards.
TCACAGTATAGACTGTGAAGTTTAGATGAAGTTGTTTTATCTTTTAGAAGAAAGACCCTTGATGGTATTCAACCATTAAAGATGGTTCAGGAAAGACCCACGCGTCCTAGAGATGTAATTTATGTGCGTTGCTACGGTCGTAAACCTTTCACATATCCACGGTACTTTCAGACACAGAGCAGGAAAGACATTTGCAGGCCCTCTGCTTAGCCGTCCCAAAATACCTCCATTTAAAAGCAAAAATATTAAAATGACCGCCTGTACATCTAACAGGCTGTAGTTCTATTTTATATGTTTTGTATTAAAAGTACTTACTTTTGTATTTAAATCCTTATTTAAAACAATATATTTAACCGACAGTATCCCCCCAACGTGTGTTTTCCATCAGTTGTTTGCCCTTCAGCCTTATTACGTAGTGCTTTTCATTTAGCCTACTGTAAGATCCCTTTACAATAGTGTAATGAAAGTTAACTTTTCTTAAAGTTTATAGTTGTATTTTACTGTATCCCCATCCTTCTATCCTGTAGATTGTATGCGTACTGTAAAATAACAAATATACATCTTGCTTAAAGTCACTAAAATAATTACACCTACAATTTGAAATGTGTTTAAACACATTGTGTGTCACTAAAGCAAGGCACACCGTCTATCGTCTTATTTTTTTAAATAACCGATGACAAATCGTCTCTTCATATAATTTATCCACCCGAGTGCTTTTCTCACACGAGTAGAAAACTCTTTCTCTTTGGATGTGTTTGGCAGAAACATAATTTCTACATCAGAAAATTTTTTAAATGTACGCTGAACTTTTCTCATTCGACAGAAATACTATTTTCAAATTATTTACCCGGCCTATAACACTCGGTGTAAATGTTCTTACCTAGAACAGAAAACATACACTTTGATTGTTTTGTAGATGCCAACAGATCATGTCAAGGGTGTTTCACATCTAAGAATCACAATGTTTTGTAAATGACATTTTTCTTACACCTCGAGATTTAGCCGTATCAAGATTTCAGAGGTCCGTTCACAATTTGTTTGTCGGACCGTACGTTTTTATGCGATCTTTGTGCGGCGTCATCGTAATAGGAATAAATGAAAATTAAGAAATTGAGTAACAGTTTTTTCTCTTTGAGATATTTCTTTTAGCTCAACTTTGTGTCTGTCCAAAAGTGTGATCGCATGAAGCATCGAAGCAAAAATGAAGTCTAGCTGTTTTACACTTAAAACTATTACAACCTAAACAAATCAAACGGTACACTCGTTAAAGTTTCCACACTCTTGTGAGATACATTTTATCCATAACCTTTCGTGTATTCGAGCGACCAAATCACTAAGAAAGAGAGTATAGCGAGAAAACTTAACGTTTACAACGCATATACAATTCAGAATACAATTGTTAAAGTATTTTTTTTTTGTTAAATGTTGATTTGTAAATGATATTTTTATTACCCCGTTAGATTTAGTCATCGTGTTCGGATAGCCGATGACACAATTCACATTTTTATTTTTAAGACTCCTGTAAGTCCATGCTAACTCTCGCGTGGGAAAGAGAGCGGGGTGAGTGTATTCTATTTATTTAAGAAAAATTATTAAACATTTCCCCCGAACATTTTTATTATTTTGACAAAACACGACACGACGACATTAAACAATGTTATCAGTTCCTACGGCCATCTTCTTCGATTCAAATAAAGCAACATCTCCGGTGTACGTGTGTATGTGCTAAACATCTTTGCTTCTCCACTTTTCCAGATTTGTTAGATGGGGCTACCGTTTTAATACAAACACATTTGAGAACTACGACGTTCTCACTTTTGTAACGGTTATAGAAAAATGCCGTACACACTTTTGCATTTCATAATTCAGTGATTTTAGCTGTAATGAGCACATAATACAAAAATTGTGATTGTGAAAAAAATTGAGATAGTCGACCGATCTGTTGACACGTTGTTTTGCAGTTTTCCCTGACTGCGGTCAAACATACACTGCCTGTTCATAGGAATTTTACGGCATAAAAATATCGCCCCTACATCTAGAGCTCTTGTTCATATAGCTGCTGACCATGTTCACATTGTTTCAACATCTCCGCTCGACATTAAAGAGTAGGCCTATGTGTACTCTCCTTCGGTCATAAGCATTATCATCTGCCGTGCGCTGAGATTTTTCTGCTTTGTCCACTTTTGACGGATTTGCTAGAGGGACTATGTCGCCTTGTTGTAACGTGATTACGTTTAAGATCCATAAGATTGCACTACATTCAACTGAAAAGGTTATAGATATAGTCTTTTATACAGGAAATGTGTATCGGAATAACAATTACCTAATAGTGAAGTCCGCTCTTTTAAACTATTGTGAAAACTTTTAATGTTGATCCGGCCCACCAGCCGTGTATCTTTTTCATTGTTTTTAGATAAAGACTATTCTCAGAGTTTGGTCAAACAGACAAAAACATGAACAAAATAGAGTACAAGATGATTAAATGATTGTCAAGAGAGTGTTTAAACTGAGATTGTGATGCACTTTAGAGCTTTTTCTGGTCTACCTGTGTCACAATGACAAATAATAGCCACTACCTCGACTTTCAAAATGAGCCTTACCATCTTCTGTTAAGACTCTTATACTTAATACAAACCCATCTACTACACTAAAGTTAGACATTAAAAGTCATGGATGTCATGGATGTGGTATTTTCATCGTATGCATCTCTAAACAGTACTTCAATAAATAAACCGCTGTTGATAAGTCGTTCATTTAAGTGAGAGGCGGGATGATTTTGACCGTTTTAGTCATTCGTCGTGCTTAAGGTCTGATCCAGGAAACCGCGCTACGACTGTAACTGCGCTGTCACGTCTAAATAACCCGCTCTTCTTTAAGAAAACCGCGAGGCGAGCAGTTTCTGACATCTATTAATTCACTTCATTTTTTCACCACCACAAATATTTTGTTTAGCATACATATTAGTTTTAGTCAGTTACATAGACGTCACGCATTAAGTTTATAGTTATTTTAAATAATTATGATGGAGTTACAGGTTTAGGTTAGTGGGGTGCCTGTAAGCGGTGACAACTTCGAGCATCGGAGACGACGGTGTTACTCAAACAGCCCATATCTTTATCTTTTAACAAAAACTGTCGTATTACGCGTTACTAAGACAAAATCTGTAACAGCGTTCATTAATATGTTGAAATGAAAATAAACACACAAAACTTTATAATGACCGTGAGTTCAATATAGCCTAACACCGCATTGACAAATGTTTGCTCTAACGCTTTCGCCCAAAAATTGCGAGATTTCTTAACGGACGCTAGAGCGAACTGTAAACCACACACTTTCTCATCGCATTATGCTAAGAAACTGCACATGGTTAAAGCTATTACACCATAAACTGTCTAAAGTTGTTAATGTACAAGCACAGTAAACTATTTCTACAAAAAAATATCATTGCACTACTGTTTTTGCATATAATACATCGTTCAACAATACTTTTGCACACTCATTCGACTTTATTTATTACCGCCGTTCTCACGTTCCTGCTGTTCATAATGTATATATAATCCTTCATTGCTCGGTTCATCATGTACATACGATCCCTACATTGCATTCATATTTATATTCTGTATATACTCTGATCAATATCGTATATAGCAACTACACTTTATATTCTGTATAGCTTTACTTACTCTGCACTTTTATGTATATAAAACACTATATTCTTGCACTTCTGGTTAGATGCTAACTGCATTTTATTAGCTCTGTACTTGTACTCTGCATAATGACAATAAAGTTGAATCTAATCTAATCTAAACAAGTACAATCGTACGCTTCCAGGACTTTGCAAATTCTTTCTGTTTAAATTAGTTTAAACGGACTTTCGCATTCTTATCTTATTTTCACCAACTAAGTGTTATTCCTAGGCCTCGCGGATTGTTTTCTAGTTTTGACCCTCAACCTCTTTTTTCATACGGAGTGATATCTCTGTGAATCTGCTCGATTTCATAAAATATCTTTTACGTTATATCATTATACTATCCTAGTTTATATCAGATACAAGTTTGTTTCTTCATATGACGTCTATGTAACTGACTAAAACTAATATGTATGCTAAACAAAATATTTGTGGTGGTGAAAAAATGAAGTGAATTAATAGATGTCAGAAACTGCTCGCCTCGCGGTTTTCTTAAAGAAGAGCGGGTTATTTAGACGTGACAGCGCAGTTACAGTCGTAGCGCGGTTTCCTGGATCAGACCTTAAGCACGACGAATGACTAAAACGGTCAAAATCATCCCGCCTCTCACTTAAATGAACGACTTATCAACAGCGGTTTATTTATTGAAGTACTGTTTAGAGATGCATACGATGAAAATACCACATCCATGACATCCATGACTTTTAATGTCTAACTTTAGTGTAGTAGATGGGTTTGTATTAAGTATAAGAGTCTTAACAGAAGATGGTAAGGCTCATTTTGAAAGTCGAGGTAGTGGCTATTATTTGTCATTGTGACACAGGTAGACCAGAAAAAGCTCTAAAGTGCATCACAATCTCAGTTTAAACACTCTCTTGACAATCATTTAATCATCTTGTACTCTATTTTGTTCATGTTTTTGTCTGTTTGACCAAACTCTGAGAATAGTCTTTATCTAAAAACAATGAAAAAGATACACGGCTGGTGGGCCGGATCAACATTAAAAGTTTTCACAATAGTTTAAAAGAGCGGACTTCACTATTAGGTAATTGTTATTCCGATACACATTTCCTGTATAAAAGACTATATCTATAACCTTTTCAGTTGAATGTAGTGCAATCTTATGGATCTTAAACGTAATCACGTTACAACAAGGCGACATAGTCCCTCTAGCAAATCCGTCAAAAGTGGACAAAGCAGAAAAATCTCAGCGCACGGCAGATGATAATGCTTATGACCGAAGGAGAGTACACATAGGCCTACTCTTTAATGTCGAGCGGAGATGTTGAAACAATGTGAACATGGTCAGCAGCTATATGAACAAGAGCTCTAGATGTAGGGGCGATATTTTTATGCCGTAAAATTCCTATGAACAGGCAGTGTATGTTTGACCGCAGTCAGAGAAAACTGCAAAACAACGTGTCAACAGATCGGTCGACTATCTCAATTTTTTTCACAATCACAATTTTTGTCTTATGTGCTCATTACAGCTAAAATCACTGAATTATGAAATGCATAAGTGTGTACGGCATTTTTCTATAACCGTTACAAAAGTGAGAACGTCGTAGTTCTCAAATGTGTTTGTATTAAAACGGTAGCCCCATCTAACAAATCTGGAAAAGTGGAGAAGCAAAGATGTTTAGCACATACACACGTACACCGGAGATGTTGCTTTATTTGAATCGAAGAAGATGGCCGTAGGAACTGATAACATTGTTTAATGTCGTCGTGTCGTGTTTTGTCAAAATAATAAAAATGTTCGGGGGAAATGTTTAATAATTTTTCTTAAATAAATAGAATACACTCACCCCGCTCTCTTTCCCACGCGAGAGTTAGCATGGACTTACAGGAGTCTTAAAAATAAAAATGTGAATTGTGTCATCGGCTATCCGAACACGATGACTAAATCTAACGGGGTAATAAAAATATCATTTACAAATCAACATTTAACAAAAAAAAAATACTTTAACAATTGTATTCTGAATTGTATATGCGTTGTAAACGTTAAGTTTTCTCGCTATACTCTCTTTCTTAGTGATTTGGTCGCTCGAATACACGAAAGGTTATGGATAAAATGTATCTCACAAGAGTGTGGAAACTTTAACGAGTGTACCGTTTGATTTGTTTAGGTTGTAATAGTTTTAAGTGTAAAACAGCTAGACTTCATTTTTGCTTCGATGCTTCATGCGATCACACTTTTGGACAGACACAAAGTTGAGCTAAAAGAAATATCTCAAAGAGAAAAAACTGTTACTCAATTTCTTAATTTTCATTTATTCCTATTACGATGACGCCGCACAAAGATCGCATAAAAACGTACGGTCCGACAAACAAATTGTGAACGGACCTCTGAAATCTTGATACGGCTAAATCTCGAGGTGTAAGAAAAATGTCATTTACAAAACATTGTGATTCTTAGATGTGAAACACCCTTGACATGATCTGTTGGCATCTACAAAACAATCAAAGTGTATGTTTTCTGTTCTAGGTAAGAACATTTACACCGAGTGTTATAGGCCGGGTAAATAATTTGAAAATAGTATTTCTGTCGAATGAGAAAAGTTCAGCGTACATTTAAAAAATTTTCTGATGTAGAAATTATGTTTCTGCCAAACACATCCAAAGAGAAAGAGTTTTCTACTCGTGTGAGAAAAGCACTCGGGTGGATAAATTATATGAAGAGACGATTTGTCATCGGTTATTTAAAAAAATAAGACGATAGACGGTGTGCCTTGCTTTAGTGACACACAATGTGTTTAAACACATTTCAAATTGTAGGTGTAATTATTTTAGTGACTTTAAGCAAGATGTATATTTGTTATTTTACAGTACGCATACAATCTACAGGATAGAAGGATGGGGATACAGTAAAATACAACTATAAACTTTAAGAAAAGTTAACTTTCATTACACTATTGTAAAGGGATCTTACAGTAGGCTAAATGAAAAGCACTACGTAATAAGGCTGAAGGGCAAACAACTGATGGAAAACACACGTTGGGGGGATACTGTCGGTTAAATATATTGTTTTAAATAAGGATTTAAATACAAAGTAAGTACTTTTAATACAAAACATATAAAATAGAACTACAGCCTGTTAGATGTACAGGCGGTCATTTTAATATTTTTGCTTTTAAATGGAGGTATTTTGGGACGGCTAAGCAGAGGGCCTGCAAATGTCTTTCCTGCTCTGTGTCTGAAAGTACCGTGGATATGTGAAAGGTTTACGACCGTAGCAACGCACATAAATTACATCTCTAGGACGCGTGGGTCTTTCCTGAACCATCTTTAATGGTTGAATACGATCGAGGGTCTTTCTTCTAAAAGATAAAGCAACTTCATCTAAACTTCACAGTCTATACTGTGACAAACAAACGAGCTCCTCAGCATAGATTTAAAGCAAAATCAAGCACTACGTAATAAGGCTGAAGGGCAAACAACTGATGGAAAACACACGTTGGGGGGGATACTGTCGGTTAAATATATTGTTTTAAATAAGGAATATAATATGGATAGTACTTTTAATACAAAATATATAAACTTCACAGTCTATACTGTGACAAACAAACGAGCTCCTCAGTATAGATTTAAAGCAAAATCAATATTTTAAGTTTTATTTTTAAAAAACATACAGAAAGACTTTGGCATCATGTTTCATATTGTGTGTGTGTGTGTGTGTGTGTGAGGGAGAGAGAGGGAGAGAGAGAGACTGAGGGAGAGAGAGAGAGAGAGAGAGAGAGAGAGAGTGTGTGTGTGTGTGTGTGTGTGTGAGGGAGAGAGAGGGAGAGAGAGTGTGTGTGAGGGAGAGAGAGAGAGAGAGAGATGGCATGAAAACTTTGAAGATGGTGCTAAAAATAAGAACTTTAAAGAATCTAAAGTGATTAATGCATGACGCATCTAATACAATATAATCATATATATGATATGATATAAATAAATTTTTATTAGTGTTAGTGTTTTATATTATCCTAAAACGTATTAGTGGCTAAAAGTCTGAATATCCCATATGTGATCAGCATGATTGTACATGTCTGTAATTTTGAGAAGGCTGCGTTTATGATTAGTTTTTGTTTAAAATATGTTTAAAATGTGTTTGTATATGTTGTATAAGTATTGATTGAATATATGATTAAAAAAAATGTATGATAAAATTATTTGTTTTGGTTTAGTAACATGTCTGTTACTGCGATGTGTTTAATAAAAACGATGAATACTTGTTTAAAATGTATGTTCCGGTTTAGTAACATGCCGTCATATATAATTTAATATTGTTTAAAATAGAGATAAGTCTCTTTTTAACTTGATATGTCCACGCGTATGTCCGCTTGTTTATATGGTTTATCAGAATACAAATTTGTATAGCGCCGTGGATATTATAGTGATATAACAAGGTACGTGTGGCTTATGATGAAATTTATAGGCTAGTCATAATTCAGATCGCTTAAAAGTGTACGTGCATTTTATTGTATGGTGGTACTGTAGGTGTACGGTTAAAATAAATAATTAAACAGCTTTTTGAAAAAGATATGATATAAAGATGGATATAAAAGGTTTTAAATATAATATAGAAAATGTCTTGCAACAAATAATGTGAAATGAATTTAACTGAATTGTGTCAATGACACGTCCGGGTTCCTCAATAGACCATATTCTTCATTCTGTTCAGTTATATATTTTTCCCCGATCCTGGTAAAATGTATATTTTTAGTGATGAACAAAACTAATGTAAATGTTTTGTTTTATATTGTTTGTGAATGTATAATGTGTTTATATTCATTAAAAGAAGAAAATAAGACTTGGAGACGAATGTGTGTACACAGGCATCAGAGGGAGAGAGAGAGAGAGAGAGAGGGGTACAAGAGATGCTAGCCGCGCAACAAACGTAATTCATAGGTGAACCGTCAGAAAACTGTCAAAATCATGGTACTCCCGTGTGAGATACGTTTGGTTTTAATAAAAAAATGGCTTTGAAGATATTATGATTGGTTAGTAAATTCCGACGAGTGTGCACTGTGGCGTGCAAACGCAGACAGTGGGGACACAGAGGGTCAGGATCAAAGGTGTGTGAAAACATCTCTTTTTCTGCTCTCTAAAAAAAAAAAAAAAAAAGGAAAAAAAGATCTTGTTTTATCTGAAACAGTCGGTTTCAGTATATTTTTTTATACAGTTTAATGTATAACCTTTTTTAAAAGAACGGAATGTTTTTTCAACCTTAGTTAAATTGTTTTTAGATTATGTATATTATATAAACTATATAATGTTTTATATATATAAATGTGAAATAATTAAAATGTGTTTTAGATCATATAAATTATATAATGTTTTATATATATATAAATATGAAATAATTAAAATGTGTTTTCAACCTTGAATTGAATATATATATATATAAATATAGAATGTATATATATATATATATATATATATATATATATATATATATATATATATATATATATAAAATGTAGAACACACCGACCCCATTTATACACCGCTCATGAATGTAATGGGAGGGGGGAGAAGCCTTGTAACCACACACACACACACACACACACACACACACACACACACACACACCCACACACACACACACACACACACACACATAACCTTATAACTGTGATAAAGTTCAAACAAGCTAACTGACACAGAGTTCAAACAACTGGCACAAACTTCAAACAAACTAACTGACACAACTTCAAACAACTTCTGTCAAAACCACATGATCGATGATTGGGGAGTCTTTCATATACCGTTTTAATTTAGAACTAACAGGTCAATAGGGTAAAACTTTCTATCAAAACCGCATGATCGATGCGTGAGGAGTCTTTCATCTTCCGTTTAAACTAGCCGTCAAAACCATGATTTAGAACTAATTAGGTCAATAGGGTAAAACTTTCTGTCAAAACCACATGATCGATGCGTGGAAAGGTCATAGGTTAACCCTTGATCTCATTTGTCCCGCCCATTCATCATAAGGTTACCGGAAGTTCAACCTGTCAAAAGGTCAAAGGTCAAAGTCATAAATCATCTTGACAGAAGCAGTATTATAAGTACTACTTAAGTCTCAGTAGCGGTTATCTCAACTACAAGGAGAGCGTTGTGTTAGTTGCTGCACAACTAATCAAACAAAATAAACTTTAAGTGAAAGAGAGTTGTCTTTCTAATTTATTTGAACTCGTAGTGAGGGATAACAATATCTCCTTTTAGGGCTCAGGTGTGTCGTTCCCAGGCTAGGATACACAAAGTAAAGAAATGGTAAGAAAAAGTAAAAAAAAAATAATAATAATAATAAATGGGCAAAATATGCATAAATGAAATTAAAAAGAGGAAATCAATACGTAAAACAATAGTGGTTAAGTGTATAACCAAAACAGGAAGAGGGGTAAAACGCATTCAAATAAGTACAGGTGTGAATAGCATATATTCAGATGGGTAATAAATAAATTAAGAAGAATAAGTTTACTTAAACTTCCAAAGTTCAAGGCTTATTCATTCCTAAAATAATTTGGCCCAAAAGAGAATACTAGAAATAAAAGATCATATGAAATGATCTGAGAGGGAAATTTTAAATGATTCAAAATAAATTTAATGTTTCAATTAAATTTCAATTTGTCACAATTAATAATTGTGAGTTAGTTTTTCCCTTTCTAGTAAAATGAAAATAAGTGGTTTAGTGAGAAAAGAGAGCAATAAAGAGAAAGAGACTAACAAGTGTTAGTTAAGATGTTTAAAATGGTTAAATCACGTCAGCGTTGCCCACAGACACAAACGGGCAAACATTATTCTCTAATGTTTAACGTTAACTTATGGGAGTCAAATATCAAATTTGATTCGGCAGTGGAACATGCACTGGCAATCAGACAATATGAAATATGAATACGGAGGCTCTGATAAATAGATTGAGGAACACGCTCAAAACTATTCTTTATTCACCGATTTGTATCCCTTTTGAAACACTAACAGTTTAGCTCCGTTTAGCAAACAGTGACTGAGATAGCGTTTGAGACACTGGAACACGCAGTGAAATCAAATCAGCTATAAAACAAGGCATTACACAAATGAGGAACACGCTCAATTTCTACCTTATTGTACGATCTCAGATGTTTACTTTTAAGTTCACATACTGCTGTTAAAAATGAAGAGACGGACATGAGTTCTAGCTGCTTTCATTCATTTGAGGGGCGCGCGCTGCTTACGTCACGGGTCACACAAACACACTCACGTCTCGCTAGCTTCTCATCTTTCAGTCCTTTAGCAAAATCAAAGATTAAATAACTTGGTTTATGCTCACAATTAGGTTCCTCTAAATTAGGTTCCTCCTTAGGTTCCTCTATAAGTCATTAATTTGCACACCTTTAAATATTATAAATACAATACTGCATTAACGAACCAATACAGGTGTACCAGTACAACCCACCTGATCCCACGGAAAACCTCAGACGCTCCGATTATATTTCCTCTTCTTATGTTGGCAGACAGAATTCTCATTACACAGTCAAGGGTTTTGTCCTGAGCCTGTCTGCTCCAGATATGAAAGTGCCACTAAAGCCACCCAGTCTCATGCAATACATTGAAACAAAGGATAAAAAAAGTTCTTAAACTGTAACAGCTTTCTGAGGAGCATCAATCATGTTTGATTATAGCATTGAGGGGTGTGAGACATATCTGGGCTAAACAAATGCACAATAAATAAATAGCCAAAATACATACACATAATTTGTGCTTTATTTATAATACTTAAAGGGTTAGTTCACCCAAAAAGGAAAATTATTTTATTAATTACTTGTAACCCATAAGACCTCTTTTTTTATAATTATAATGAGTAACGATGCAGCACATAAAAAAATATCGGAGTAAAAGTATTAAACTCAGTGAAAATATGTACTGAAGTAAAAGTGAAAGTAGGAGAAAAAAAGAATACTCTAGTAAAGAGTATTCAGTATTTGCACTTTCAGCCAACGGCCAACAACCACGGGCTTCCCAAGACGTCACTTCACTACTGAACTTCCAGCCAATCAGCGACACCGGGATACCCCTTTCAACGGGAGTCCCTTTCACAGGAAACGAAGGCAACATATTCCCAGATATTTGTTGTGCTGGTGTATCATATATAATTTTAACCTCACTGAGGAACTCAATGCGAGGGCTAATTACGTGATTGATGGTTGTTCATGTTTATGCAATTTAACGTATTGCTGTGAACTTGGGATTCCATATTTCCATTCTCTTAAACTCATCTTTCCCTAACTTTCGACCTTCCTGCAACTTGTGTGAATGTGTGTGCGCGTGCGTTTATGTGTTAGATTAGTTTATATGTCTTAGATTTATCTAATAAAGCCTTATTCATATTGAAAAGAGAAGTATCTTGTGTTTTGTGCTTACAAGTTAATGTCTTAAACTGCCGATCTTATTACTGTGCTAATTGATAGTGTTTTCACTATAGTTTGGATATTAGTATCCAGCGCAGATTTGATGTTAAACGGCTAAGTTAGTTCGCTGAATCGCAGGGTGTCTCCGTGAACAGCCGTGAAACAGTGATTCTGTTCAAATTCCCTTTAAAATCTTAAATGATTCCCTTTGAGCTAAATTGACCTGTTTCCCTTACATTTATTATGGTGGAGAATGCGGGCAGTTTAATCTAAATTGTGAGCAAATTATCACCCAATTTGTCAAAAAAAAAAAAAAAAAAAAAAAAATATATATATATATATAATTATTATAATTAATAATAATATAAGAATAATCAATATATATTATATATATAGGGTGAATACTGGTAAAGTGGGACAATGGGTAAAGTGGGACAGTTAAGCTTAATAATTTATATCTTTACATGGATATGTTTTTTTTTACTAAAAATCAACACTGAGCTCATCAGTAGCAAGTATGTGATTTAAAAAAAAAATTCTGTGGCTATGACATCACTTCCGGGGTGTGGCACATCATATTTAACAACCTTGTAGTGAACTGTGATGGTAAAATGACATAGCATTCTGAGGCAAATAATGTTAAGTTTATAAAAATAAAACAACTCATGGATCATTTATAATTGTTACATATGTTGTTATATGATGTAATGGTGAATCAGAATTTTTTAAAATCACATTCATATTAATCTTCTTCGGGTTTTTTAATGCGATTTTGACACTGTCCCAGTTTGCCAATAGCATATTGTTAAATTGGGACAGGGTATTACTGGCAAACATTCAAGTCATTCTAATGGAGGTATTGAGTTACCTTTTTATATGTCCCTCATACATTTAGTTAGTTAGCTAGATATTTCAACAAAGACTGACTTAAACTACGCCAGCTCTCACGCATTCACCGTGAGATACACGCAATTAACACTTTTCACACGCTCTCATGCCACACATCCATTTTCTCACGCACAGAAAAATCGCGAAGCAAAGAGGACCGGAGACCGACAGACTAGACAGAGCCAGGCGGCAAGGAAGTCGACCGGAAGTTGAAGTCAGCTGTGTGCTGCCATCTTGTAGCAGAACTTCACTTGCATTAGCATTCCCATTGACTCCCATTCATTTTGGCGTCACTTTGACAGCGAATAACTTTACATCTGAGGTGTTTAAAGACTCCTTTTGTCCATTATTTATTTCTAAAGATACACCCCAATGTATAAAGGGCTCCATTACTTTCTATGTTACATTATGGCCCCGTAGAAACAGTTTTTGTAAAAAATAGGCTAACGATTGCTTCATAACCACTCGACTCTCTGTCGCATTACCATACAGACAGGAGGAGAAGCTCGCAGGCAATTAACTTAATATGGCATACTGGCGTTACATTTTAAAATACTATACAAAATAATTAATCAGAATACTTACTCCTGCTCACTTATGCCAAAGAACTCCCCGCTCAAGCTTGCCGTCTCTGCAAGATTAACGATGGCAGTTTGCAAGCACAGCTACTAGATAATTTACATCTTTCAGACAGGTTGCTGACGTCGTCAAGCTTCGTTTGAGTCTACTCATCAGAAATGGAAGTGCTAAAAAACGCTAAAAATGGGCTTCAATTGTCTCAGTTGAGTTCTAATGGGGTCGCTGTGTCCATTTGTTTTACTGTCTATGGACAGAGCAGGTTACTTAAAGGTGCCATCTGTAATGTTTGGCAAAAAAATCAAGTCATACTCCACATTCCATACCAGATGGGGGCAGTATGCCTCAATAAAGTGAATTGGTCTACTCTAGAGTAACAAACGAGAAACGGCATAGTCTCTATGCTCCGCCCCTACTTTCACAACAACACTACAGTCATAGCCGAAGCCTAACTGTGCGTTCACACCGCCGGCGTCTAGAGCGTCAAAAATCGCTCTTGCCGCTCTGCTCACGACGCTACAGAAAGATTTGTAGAACATGTAGAACATAGATCGAATGCTTATTTTGTATTTAAAGCGGCCGCAAAGCAAACAAGCTTGTTGATCTCGTGCAGACTAACCACAAGGAGTTATAAGTTAACCTCATTAAATATTGTTGTGGACGAAATATTAGGATCCTTTACTTAAAATGAACAATCTCAGACACCTTGGTCCATGTATCACTTTTAATTGATTTTTTATGTCCCTGTACACAAACAGGGACACATCAGAGTTTAATACAAACGCTAAACAGCAATAATCAACCTGTCCTTTATTCTGCTTGGGAACTAATGTGCCAACTCTCAAGCATTCACCGTGAGACACACGCAATTGACTCTTTTCACACGCTTTCACGCCACACATCAATTTTTTCACGCACAGAAAAACCACGAAGCAAAGAGGACACGGAGACCAACAGACTAGACAGAGCAGGTTAGTTATGATATAATAAAATGGGTAACATTAAGTTATAGCTAGCTAATTATCAAACACCGCTACGGTTAGCCATCGCTAACATTAGCACATTTATCGAACAGCCTTCAATACATTTCTATGTTATAACTTCCCGAAAACAAATACACAAATATATAAAACAAACTTCTAGCGAAATACTAACAGCATCTAACTTACCAATCAAACAGAAATGTTGCAAGTTCGGAGTCGAACCTAATTTCTTTCAGGTCCATCAGTTGTCTCCAGCGATTAAAAGCAGTGCCGATGTTTACTCTGGTTCGGCTCCTTTTCTTATCGGATTTGATTTGTGATTCCGAGCGCGGTTGTTTCCCTGTAGCGGGTGGTGGTCTCTTGCCAAGGGCTTGAGCCATCCTTTCTCTCTCTTCCCTGAACTGAAATGAAGTACCGGGCTGTACTTTCCACATGATGACATCAGGTTCAGGCACGCCCACAAGCCGTGCGAGTTATTAGTGTATTGCAGGTTGGCTGGTGGTTATGTTGCCCGCATACCGCCTCCCATGGCCGAAACTGGTATTACGACACCTGTCGGGCCGGGGCTAGTAATGCTAATGCTAATTAAGGTTGATATCTCTGCAGCACAATAACTTGACATTTTTTTAATGACATTATCGCCCTTATTTCTTCTCATTCTTTTGATGCGTGTAGGTCATGTTATGGATATTTTTACCTAAATTTTTGCATATGGCACCTTTAAGATATATAAAAAAATCTCAGCTCTCTCTGTTAATGAAGGTTATTATTATTATTATTATTTTAATTTGTATGAAATAAATTTAACCCAATATAAAATTTTGTTGGCAGGCGAGGGAGCGGGTGGCTTGAATTTGCTGTACCTGCACCCCTTCTTAAAAAAAGTGATGTTTATATTATTGTTGTTGTTGTTTATATTGTTGTTTTCCAATAAAGGTGTCCCAGTTTGACAATAGCGCCTTGAGAAATGTGGTTTGGGGTCATTGTGTGTTTGAGGAAGAGTCATCCATCCTGTGTTTCATGTTTCTTTCTTTTTTATTGTCTATAGTATAGAAGAGCTCCTAAGCTATTTAGAATAGTATCATATGACCAGCTAAGACATTTGGATCATAATAAAAAAGTATGCAGAATATAAATTATCAGAAAGTGTCCCACTTTACCAGTATTCACCCTAACATTTGTAAAAAAAATCTTATTTTGTGTAAGTAGGCACATATCTTTCAGTTATATGTATTACTATTTTCAACACAGCTCTAAGTGAATGAAAACATACAGCAAAGTTTTACATCTGAAAGTGCACCGTGTATAAAGTTATTATCTCTCAAACGAAACATTAACAACATGAAACATTAGCATATTGCCCGCCCCCTTGTTGGTCTCTTCATGTTGGAATAAAAATGCTAATTCATTCTTTGCCACTAGGTGCAGCTCGGTTTCCCAGGTAAAGCTGTACAGCATACACAAAGCAGCACTGCGCTCAAAACCACTGCTTTATCAGACATTACAGGCAAGATGAAGTGAAAATGAAGCCAACTGGACCAATCACTGCCAATTATATCACGCAAATGAGGGGTTTGGAAACATGAATCATTGAGCAAATCATTTGGGAGTCATTGAGCAAGTAAGGTAAAAATAAATGCATATTATAAGACAGTTAAAGTGATTTTTGACCTTGCATG
Source organism: Carassius gibelio (assembly GCF_023724105.1). Classification (NCBI taxonomy): domain Eukaryota; kingdom Metazoa; phylum Chordata; class Actinopteri; order Cypriniformes; family Cyprinidae; genus Carassius; species Carassius gibelio. The sequence goes on along the minus strand of NC_068397.1, from coordinate 8,116,739 downwards.
CATGTCAACCTGTTGGAGACCTATTTAAGCTATTTTTCCTGTGTGACCAGGATTTTCTTTATATAGGAATTTTGTAGGATAGGATTGTAAATAATTATACTTATACCCAATTGTAAGTCGCTTTGGATGAAGGCATCTGCAAAATGACTAAATATAGATTGTGAATGTACTACAGGGCCTTTGAATGCTCAAACGAATGTTCTGAGTGTGCAGTTATTTTCAGGGAAACGCACGGCGAACATGATTCCAGGCAGCTCTCTTGACCTCATTACAGTTCCATATCACTTTGCAAAGTAAACTGTAGAACAATAGACCATAATTTGTTTATTTATTTTTTTTAAGTGCTTATTCTTTAACAGTATATAAATCTTCATCTTTATTTAGAGTAACAATATATTCTGAAGCAATATTTTCATCAGTGGTCTATCAGCTTTTTCATACTCAAATCTGCATATTTTTATTTACCTTTACAAAGGCCTATTCTCTGAGTTGTTTTCACTGGGCTGCTAATATTGATCTGCCCTCTAAAGTTTTGTGATGCACACTGAGTTCTTAAATGGATTCCTGTGAGTCAATGAATGTATGTGTTTCACAGAGCTGATCAGCATTACAGTAGAAACACTACAGGGAATGTAAACATGTCTACAAATTCCAGCCCAAAGTTCCTCTGTCATCTCACCTGTTGTATAAATGCTCAACTTTCTCCACAGAGAGAGAACTGGCTCTGTTTTTGGAGCCTCATTTTTCATACTGGTCTGACATGTCTAATCCACGGCCATGAAATTGGGATTAGGTGTCAGCATATCCACTGAGAGGCTGAAGTAATCATGGTGGCCTATATCAGAGTGATTGTCAGGGATGCCACTTATCTTTAAAGTCCCCTCTGTATATAACACAGAGATGGCTGAGACTCCTTGTTATGGCACCTTATCGACAAGCCCATCTTCCTCTAGATCCTTTGAAAATTGCTTGGAGCTTCACATGACCTCCAGTAATGGAGATAATCATTACTTGCAGTATTACCTTGATAGCCTAGTCATCATCTTTTGTCTGGAAAGGGACAATCTAGAAAGTATTTCAAGGATGTTGCAGCAGATAATAATTTTTTATATATAGCGAACATATGGACTGAAATAAAATGTCAAATCATACTAAAAAATATGGAAGTTTTGCACGGAAATCCATAGAAAGCTAAACAAAATTTGTATAATAAGAATGCAAAATTGCAAGAATTGTAAAAATGCCAAATTTAAGCATTTTTTTTTTACACAACAATAAAATTGCTTCCTTTGAAAACCTTTTCTTTTTTATTTCACATTTTATTTTGTAAATGAGTGAACTAAGGAATTCCTGTATGCAAAAAGGAACACCAAGATAATGTGTAGCAGCTGAAAGTATTTAAAATAAAAATGAAATTCTTAAAGCAGTGAGGTCGCTCATCATTGACAGTCAGTAGAATATTTACAGTACAAAGGTGTTGAATGTTATGGTATAACACAGTTTCTTTAACTCCTCTTTCACATTGGAAATCAATTCTCCAGCATGGGGACATACATTTGATTATTGGATCACAGAACAGCTAAGAAGATGAGGTGGTCCAGGCAAACATACAATAAACCACTCTTGAATGAATCATTTCTACCAATGAAGTCTCCTGGGACTTTTCATTGTCGAAGACATAAAAAACGTGCCACTTCTACTCCATCTGATGTCGATGAGCTGTTAAAGTCGACAGTGTTAGTTCAGCTAAAGTCAATTTGTTTAGTTATCCCTCGCCACATACCCACCCAAATATGTGCACTTTTAAAGTATTATGCCTGTAAAATAAAACACTTGTGTTGTGTTAAATCTTTCAGTCTCTTTCTCTCTCACTTGCATACATTTTTCCCCTCTCTATACTCCAGGTATCCTCTATTCAGATAAACAGATCAATGCTTCTCCACTGCTCACTAATGTGGTTACTGACAGTGGTGAACTGTACAGGAATAGATGAGGAGGAAAGTCTCAGTGCGGCAAAATCTCGGAATTACCATTTTTGACTTACCAATACACATAAATCTAATTCTGTCCATTATTACTGGACATAGCGTAGGACAAATCAAAAAGGGCTTTTCACAATTTGTTAACATTTATTTTAATACTGTAGTGTTTTTTTTTTTTTTTTTATTAAAATTTACATGTAAGTTAAAAAGTTATATTATATCCATGTATTCTAGATGATATTTCCTTTTTTTTGACATTTTTATGAAATGTTTTGCAATGCAGTGGGCTTCCACATCTTGATCCATGAAGGTAATTAAAAATCTTATTCCTTGCTTTGTATTACTTTGACAAACTGAATTAGTCTTTGTTTAATTTGTTTATTTTATTTGTCAATATTTGCCATGTATTTATTTTTTTATCTTCTTTTTTATATTGATTTCTAAGTTTCTGGAATGATAAATAAAATGAAAGTGAAAGAGACATGCTCTGCTTTTTTTCCAAATCTTTACAAAAATAACTCAAAACTAGCCCAAACTAACAGCGTTTCAAGGAGGTCCCTTTGGTAAAAATGGCAAAATTGCGTTCCAGGGACTAAAATATACGTTACTGGAGTTGCTTCAACCCGCAAACATGAAAAACAACCCATGGTAACAGTTATAAAGTAGAACAATTCCACAGGAAAACCATAGACTTGGCAACACTGTGATGGATATTAATGTCTACAACTGACACGAGTCACGAGTGCTGTCTCGGCAAGACCACAACCTTTCCTCTGTGTATACTTGTCCTTACAAGTATAATTTTAGCTGTATTATTTATGTCCCCATGTATTTATATCACCTGTGGTGAAGGTGTAGGACCATAAAATGTTCGTCCAATCAGAATTTTCAGTCTGAACATCACGATAGGCTGTCTTTCCTGCCTGTCAAATATGTATTTACATACCTCTGCACACCCTTTTTGTGCAGACATGATACATACATTTGTAATGTAATGTTTTCTTACTGGTGAATGTGACATGAGATAAACTGAATCTTAGTTGAATTCAGTGCTCCACCAATTGTGTCTTTCAATGTGTCGCAGGTTAGTCTCTGCTCTGATGGAGCACGCTCATGTATTTCGGGGTAGGTGTAGCTTTGCAGCATGATTATGCAGGGAGAAATAGCTCATCAAACCTACCATGAGTGAACTCCCATCTCTTGCGCTGCCAGGGCAGATCGAGCCAGTCAGTCGTACGAGCCGTAACATCTACCATTCACAGACTTTTTACACCAAGTACCACCTCAGAAAATATTATTATTACACCATGATGACCAACATTAAAATACAGGAGTGTAGTAAGCCTAATTATTAGCTACAGATATTTACAGTTCATAAATGAGGCAGTTTTATTCCTAATAAGAACAATTATTATTGTTGGTCACTTTAAACATTTTAAAAACAGTTAACACAAACATTAAAATGTAAACACTGAGATTAATGTAAACATTAACACTATACTGTGCTTACATACAAAAAAATAAAATATAAATATTACAGCTGTAGATACTACTATGTTCCCATGTGTACTAGCATTATGGTTACATATTATGTACACATGTAGTTACTATGTAAGTACACAGGTATTAGGGACACAATATAAAGTAGGCATTAACACAGGCATCATTTAGCCACCTTGCAAACTTTTTAAAAGTACCCGGAGTACCACACTTTGTGAATCAGTGAATCAGACCAGCCTGCAAACTCAGTTTCTGCTCTGCTTCAGCTATCGCAGGTCTTGAGCCATGGGGTGCCGATGACTGTTCCTCATCCTTTGACATAGGAACAGGCCCAAACTAAGATTCTTCTTTGAGAACATTTTTAAAAAGCTTATAATGTACTACAGTGTATCAAATAAACTCAAAAGGTAAATATGAATAATTCATTTTAACTAGTACAAATTATTTATAAATACTCATCTTCAGCTTCCAAAGGTAACAGTTGCAGAATGAATATTGAAGCTAATCTGTTTGTATAGTAAACATTTTTATATCAACAAATGTTATTTTCATGACCAGAGAACATTATTTTCTTGTAGTGCTACTGCACTAGAGCTTGTAGCAAAATTGGCTCATTGATAGACCTTTATTGCAAGCTTTGACAGATTCAATACTTGTGATTGTGCACAAAAGTTTTATTAAACTAAAACACAAACACATAACTAGTCTGAACAAGGCAAATAAATACATCTTGCACACATACATGGGAAAACGGGATGTAAAAGTGAATAAATGAAACCGTTGATATGTCACATATAGAAAGCAAAGCATCCCAAAACAGTGTATTTACATTGCTCTGTGAAGTGATGTGATTGCAAACGCTTGTAAATTGATTCCTGAGTGTTTCCAAAATCCTACTAAGCCATTCATTCAATTTACCCTACTGTGCTCATAGTCACTGTCTGCCTTCGACTGATTTTCTGAAACTCTTTGATTGCAAAGGTTCTCTTTACATGAGTACCTGAGCACTATGCATCATAATTAAGCATTTATAGGCTTGATTACTAGAACTTATGCCAAAAATATTAAATGCTAAATTGGAATTCATACATAGAATAAAGTATTGTCAAGTTCTGTCATTAATGGAACAAGATAATAAGAAACTTAATTTCAGTTAAATGCGTCCAAATGTTTAACTGCAAATGAATATTACTTTATGCTAAGTCTGTAATTTATCAAATAGAATAAACTACATCTTATGTAATATAAAGATGGAGAAATAGTGTGTGGCTTGAGTAACATATTTCTATAAATTAATAATTAACTCGTTTCTAATTAGTTGCGGTCATTTTAGCATTTTCTTTTGTTTTATGGAACATACAATGAGATCAATTAAAAATACATGTATGTATATATGGTTGGGTTAATTAAACATCTTTTACACTGGCTTGCCAACCACCATTAAAGTTAAAATAGTTTGCAAAATACAAATGCTTTCATTCTTTGAACACCCTCGTGCCATTCGAAACTCTTATTTCTGTCTTCCGGTAAATAAAAAAATAAGATATTTGAAGTCAATGGGGTGCAATACTTTTATTCTGCCTTTTTGGAGCTTGAAGCACAGGTGAAAAAAGGTGCAGTAAAATACAATTTATTTGAGTACTCTTAGTACACTTCCTCCATAATGTACTTAAAGGTGCTGTAGGGAACTTTTGTAAAAAAATATTTTTTTACATATTTATTAAATCTGTCATTATGTCCTGACAGTAGAATATGAGACAGATAATCTGTGTAAAAATCAAGCTCCTCTGGCTCCTCCCAGTGGTCCTATTGCCATTTGCAGAAACTCCATCGCTCCCGGTAAAACATAAACAACCAGAGCTGCGGTCCGTAACTTTGTTTGTGTTCAAAATGTAGAAAAATTTATATAATAATCGAGTACACCATGAATCCATTTGCCAAACCGTGTTTTTAGCTTGTCCTGAAGCACTAGGGTGCACCTATAATAAGTGTTTATATTCGGACTATTTTAGATTGCTTCGGGGGTACCGCGGCGGAGTAACCCAGTACCTTTGTGATTCTTCATAGACATAAACAGAGAGAAGTAGTTCCGGCTACGATGTTCTTCCGCAAGACGCAAGCAGTTCTGTTTATTAACCGCTAGAGCGTCATAAGTTCCCTACCGCAGCTTTAAAGTGCTCTATTTTCTCACACTAATGCTGTACTTAATATATATATATATTGTACTTAAAATATAAGTGTACTCAGCTATGCTATTTTGGGACATAATGAATATGAAACAAAATTTGCTTTTTAGATACTTTCTCTTTTAAAATAAATATTTAGTTACCACTTGTAGTACAATTGAAACCATCTTTAATACAGTTATAAATATATTCAGCATTCCTTCAGAATAAACTTATTATTTAAAATATAAGATCAATATATAATGAATATAAACAAATTGTATTTATAATGTATTGCCCACATATTTTTATAGATTAAATCATTCATTTCAAATGTATTGTAAGTATGTTAACATTCCATTTATATAATATACTTAACCTCGTTTATGGTGTCTTTAAATATTACAATCAAGTACACTATTTCTATTTACACTATGTAATTAGTAGCAATCTTTCCACATTAAAAAATAAAGCACTTCAAGTACTTAATGCTAAAAGTACACTTACAGTTAAATTGTAAATCTAAACACATAAGGAATAATCCAATCATGTGCTGTTAGTGCATTTATAGTAGCCTTACCCCCGTTTCACACATACTCCGTCTGCGGTGCGTATGCATTGCATATTTTTTTACGCACCCATGTTAACGGATTCCAGCGTTCACACTGCACGCAGTTGCAGTCCATCAATGCATTTCAGGAGCAGTGCGTCTGCGCTAGTGCAGCGATCGTTTACGTACCGAGTCTATTTTTGCTGTGCTGCATGCGCTGAATTAAAGTGACAGCGCATTGTTCGCGGTAAAAATGAACATGGATTGACACGGAAATGCAGACATTTCACAATAAATGTATACTAATTAAAGCCTACTGTGTTTCACACGCAAAACATGGGTTTTGGCTAGATTTAAAACAAGAAAAACAGCAACTTTAGAGAAACAAGGCAACATTATATATGCACTTTTATAGAGGCAGAAAAACTAAGTTATTTAAGACCCGTTGGATTGCGTGTAATAAAGATGTAAATGCAAAAGGCATGAGAGTCAACTGTTTCTGTCAGTGATGAGTTTTAATTTTGAATGTTTGTGGTAGCCTAACAAGAAAAGTAGGCTAATGTTGTGTTTAAATGTGTTGCAGCTTGTTTCAGCAACTTATTATAAAAACCTAGCAGTCAAATGCATGAGCAGTACGTTGTTTATATTTGAATTTTAATATGTCTATGAATGATTTTTACTGTACTGTGAGTATCACAATGCTGAAAAAGTTTTTTGTTTTTTGTTTTTTTTATACATGATTTTATATAAAAATAATCAACAAATGTTGTATTTTGTGGCTTAAACAGCCACGGATCAGTAGCGGACTGAAAACGAGTCCTGTGTGAAAGCACGAGTCCGTGCTGCTTCAGCACCACATACGTAATGCACACAGACTACATACGCACTGCAGACGGATTATATGTGAAACAGGCATTATGCACAGGGTTTGGCTTAATACATTTCTCTGTATTTTTCAAGAAAATCCAAATACACCTTAGTGAAAGTATTTTTTTGCTTTTGCTTGTCGTAAAAATGGGTGCGGCCATTTGTAAATTCTGTGGATCTGGCTTCCGGTCTCATCTGCGTCCATTCTATCCAGCTATTTTTAGCTAAACAAAATAGTTTTGCTGCTTGATATTGAACTTTGGTGTGTCTTATCGTATTATTTTAATGTATTATCTTGACACACTGATTTTTACTGTTCACTGCACGTACTTATTCTCCTCATTATTTCCCTATAGCGGCTAATGAATGGGAAGTCTCTGTCACAGTCTTCTGTCTTTCTGTTACTGTTTTCTGTGACTGTTGTGTTTGTTTGGTGCCATGTGCTCTCTCCTGTCCTTTTCTGACCCCACCCACCTTGTCACCTCATTACTGTTTAGTTGCTCCACCTGTGTTTTTCCCTTGCTCATGGACTCATTACCTTTACTTCGCACACCTGTCTCTCAATCACACACAACTCGTCTCACACACCACTCTGTCTGGCTGTATAATTCGTTTTCATGTCATCGTCTAATGTATGTTTCATGTCTTACATTTAAGCATCCTACATCCTACATTACATCCTAGCTACTGTTATAATATTTGAATAATACTGTGACCGTGCTTCTTTGATTGACTTCAGATAGGCTTTTTGATGATCCCGATAGGCCAGCTTATGAACAGTTAGTTCAGAAGAGTTGTACCGCCGTTCAAGGGCACGTCCAGCTGCCTTCATTTTTCGCAGGTCACTTGTGAACCAGGGAGCTGAACGGGAAAACGTAATTGTCCTAACTTTGACGGGTGCATGGAAATCCAAAATGCGGCTCAATGTCTGATTATAAAATTCCACAGATTCAGTGACTGATGAAATATTTGAAGAAAGGAGATGTTGAAGGCTTAAGGTCACGTTTTCTGTGTTAATCTTTTTCAAATTTCTAAAACGTATTTCACGTTTAGGCTTCATGTAGGAAGACGGAAAGGACAGCTCCATGGAAATGACCTTATGGTCAGATACACCCAGATCATATACAAATGGTGCGCTTAAAAGGGCTGACTCAGTAATGACCAAATCGAGAATATTCCCCTTGATGTGAGTGGGGACATCAACATATTGTCTGAGATTTAAGCAGTCCAGTAATTGCAAAAATTCTATAGCAAGATGACAAGTAGGATTGTTAACATGAATGTTAAAATCCCCGAGTATTATTATATTGGAGGAGGTTGCACAGATAGTTGAAAGAAAATTGTACAACTCTGAAATGAAGTTTGAAGTTGATTTGGGTGGCCGGTAAATTAATAGTACTGTCATAGGGAATGGAGGCTTACAATTAAATGCCAGACATTCAAAAAAGGACAGCTCGGGATGTCCAAAAGGGACAAATCCAAGTGACTGCGGTATATGACAGCCAGGCATCTACCGACAGCCAGACATTTCAGAGTTGTACAATTTTCTTTCAACTATCTGTGCAACCTCTTCCAATATAATAATACTCAGGGATTTTAACATTCATGTTAACAATCCTACTTGTCATCTTGCTATAGAATTGTTGCAATTACTGGACTGCTTAAATCTCAGACAATATGTTGATGTCCCCACTCACATCAAGGGGAATATTCTCGATTTGGTCATTACTGAGTCAGCCCTTTTAAGCGCACCATTTGTATATGATCTGGGTGTATCTGACCATAAGGTCATTTCCATGGAGCTGTCCTTTCCGTCTTCCTACATGAAGCCTAAACGTGAAATACGTTTTAGAAATTTGAAAAAGATTAACACAGAAAACGTGACCTTAAGCCTTCAACATCTCCTTTCTTCAAATATTTCATCAGTCACTGAATCTGTGGAATTTGTGGAATGCACCCGTCAAAGTTAGGACAATTACGTTTTCCCGTTCAGCTCCCTGGTTCACAAGTGACCTGCGAAAAATGAAGGCAGCTGGACGTGCCCTTGAACGGCGGTACAACTCTTCTGAACTAACTGTTCATAAGCTGGCCTATCGGGATCATCAAAAAGCCTATCTGAAGTCAATCAAAGAAGCACGGTCACAGTATTATTCAAATATTATTCAAAATAGTCCTGGCAATTCCAAACAATTGTTTGCCACCATAAATCATCTTCTTAAACCCCAAAGTGCTCCTCTTACAGGAGCTACAGAAGAAAAATGTAATGATTTTATGACCTTTTTTAGAACCAAAATTGCTAAAATTCGTTCCTCTTTTTCTGTTTCATCTCCCTCATCTTTTCCAACTGCCGATCAGCAGTCCGGTTCGAGGTTACTTTGCTGCTTCCCAGAAGTTACTCAACCAGAGGTTGAGGACATCATCAAGGGGATGAGATCCTCTACCTGTGCCCTTGATCCCTTCCCTACAGCTCTGGTGAAAGCAAATATTTCTGTTATCAGTCCTTTTATCACTATGATAATAAACCAATCAATTCAGTCTGGTCATGTACCATTTGTTCTGAAAACGGCTATAATCAGACCACTACTCAAGAAACCTACCCTGGACCCTCAAACTCTTGCTAATTATAGGCCGATATCCAACTTACCATTCCTTTCAAAGGTTTTGGAGAAAGTAGTTGCCAGGCACCTTCACGATCACCTCAAGTACAACAACCTTTTTGAAAAGTTTCAGTCTGGCTTTCGTTCCGCCCACAGCACAGAAACAGCCTTAGTGAGAGTGACAAATGACCTGCTAATGACAGCTGATGCGGGTTCACCATCACTCCTTGTCCTCTTGGACCTCTCTGCAGCTTTCGACACCGTTGACCATGGTATACTTCTTAAACGGCTGCACCACTCTATTGGTCTCAATAACACCGTCCTGCACTGGTTTGAGTCATATCTCACAGATAGATCTGAATTTGTGGCCATGGGAAGCTCTAGGTCCCGTTTACACGCTGTTGATTGCGGGGTTCCACAGGGCTCAGTTCTTGGACCTATTTTGTTCATTCTTTACATGTTACCCCTCGGTAAAGTCATCAGTCGTTTGGGAATTTCGTTCCATTGTTACGCTGATGATACACAATTATACATCAAAACTGACACTCATTCATCAACTTCATCAACAATTTTATCAACAGTCACTGCCTGTTTGGAGGAAATAAGGGCATGGATGACTCATAACTTTCTCCAGCTGAATAGTTCAAAGACAGAAGCTATCCTCATTGGTTCCCCTCATCAGATCAGATCATCTTCCATAACCTGCATTACATTCTCTGGCCAGGATATTCCCCTATCATCATTAGTCACCAATCTTGGTGTCAAGTTTGATCCTCATTTAACCTTTGAGGCGCACATTAAACATCTTTGTAAAACATCTTTTCTCCACCTCAGGAATATAGCCAAACTCCGCCCCACACTTACCCTACATGATGCTGAGAAACTCATTCACGCCTTTGTCTCCTCATGATTGGACTATTGTAACGCTCTTCTCATCGGGATTCCTAGCAAGATTATCCAGAAACTCCAGCACATACAAAACAGTGCCGCTGGGATCCTGATGAGAGTGCGTAAATATGAACACATCACACCAATTCTTCGATCTTTGCATTGGCTTCCCATTTCTGCCCGGATTGAGTATAAAGTCTCCCTTCTCACACATCAGTGCATCCATGGCAATGCCCCCAGTTACCTTCAAGAACTCCTAACTCCACAGACTTCAGTACATTCCCTCCGCTCCACAAATACCCACCTGCTCCGCCCCCCTAAGACTAAGTCCTGTACAATTGGGGACAGAGCCTTCTGTGCTGCGGCCCCTTGGCTCTGGAATGCTCTTCCTGAACACTTGAGGGCTCCACAAACGACAAATGGTTTTAAAAAAGACTTAAAAACGTATCTTTTTAAAAAGTTTTTCAATGTTTAAAACTTTTTTTTCATGTTTAATTTTGTTAGTTTTAGTTGGCAGTTGTTTTTTAACTTAATTTTTAGATTGTTTTTTTTTTTTTTTTTTTTCTGCTTTTATTGTAGCACTTTGAGATTTTCTTTAAAATGTACAGTGCTTTATAAATAAAATGTATTATTATTATTATTATTATTAAGCTGCATCTGCTCTGTTCCCGTGATTTGTTTCTGTTTAGTTTTTGCCATGTTGGCCTTTTTGTTCCTGTTTATAATTAAATAAATAATTTCCCTGCATTTGGACCCAGACACTGTTTCTTCTTCTGCGCATCCTACCGCGCCGTGACAGAATACAGCCAGCAACATGGGTCCAGCAGGGAAGTTCCTTGATGTCCATCAGGTAAATCGGAGCATGGAGGATTACGCCAGGGACTTCATGGGGGCGGCTCACTTATCGTCTGCTGAAAAGACCTGTCTGATGGTCTATTTCTAGGGAGGCCTAACTGAGCCCTTCAAGTCCCTTATGACATTCTGGCACCCTGAGGAGAGGCTGGAGGATTACATCAACCTGAGCGGCTCAGCCTTCAGGGTGGATTTAGCTGCAGAGCCTGCTCAAGGTTCTCCCGAGGTGACAGTCCAAGAGTCAGCAGAGGCCTCGTCAGCTGCACCCAGTGCCTCACACCTGTTCCCGGAGCTTCACAGTCTGATACGCTGCATGCAGGAATCACCACTGATGACTCACAAAATGGTGGAACCCGCTAATGTTCCCTCTGAGGCTGCAGGGCTCACTGCGGCGGTGTCCGCTCAGGATTCCCACGAAGCGGCACTGTCCGCTCAGGATACCCACGAGGCGGCGGTGTCCGCTCAGGATTCCTATGAGGCGGCGGTGTCCGGTCAGGATTCCCATGAGGTGGCGTTGTACGCTCACGATGCCTCCGAGGCGGCAGTGTCCGCTCACGATGCACCCGAGGCGGCGGTGTCTGCTCAAGATACACCCGAGGCGGCGTTGTCCGGTCAGAATTCCCACAACGCGGCGGTGTCCGGTCAAGATTCCCACGAGGCAGTGGTGTCCGCTCAAGATGCCCCCGAGGCGGCGGTGTCCGTTCACGATTTCCCTGCATTTGGGCCCAGACCCTGTTTCTTCGTCTGCGCATCCAGAGATGTATAAAGTACTAGAGACCCAGACTTGAGTAAAAGTACAAGTGCTCTATCAAAAAAGTGACTTGAGTAGAAGTTGAAGTGCTCTTTAAGCACCACACTTAAGTAGAAGTACTAAAGTATTCAACATTTTTTGTACTTAAGTATTGCAAGTAGTCTATTTTAAAATTTACTACTCAAGTACTGAAAGTAAAAGTAGAAGTATTGTGTTATGTAGCTATTAAAGAAAGTAGTAAAAATTGTGAACATATTGTTTTTACTATTTCAAATGATTAACCTAAAGGACAATCAAAATTCCTTTGACTGTAACTTCTTGTAAACAAAAAACGGTTACTAGGATTAGTTCGCCCAATTTGCAAAATTATGTCATTAATAATTAGCCTCATGTTGTTTCAAACCTGTAAGACATCAGAGGGTCAGTTAGAATTTTTTGAAGCATCGAAAATACATTTTGGTCCAAAAATAGCAAAAACTACGACTTTATTCAGCATTGTCTTCTCTTCCGTGTCTGTTGTAAGACAGTTAAAAACAAAATAGTTTGTGATATCCGGTTCACGAACTAATCATTCGATGTAACCGGATCTTTTTGAAACAGTTCACCAAATCGAACTGAATCGTTTTAAACGGTTCGCGTCTCCAATACGCATTAATCCACAAATAAATTAAGCTGTTAACTTGTTTAATGTGTCTGACACTCCCTCTGAGTTAAAACAAACCAATATCCCTGAGTAATTCATTGACTCAAACAGTACACTGACTGAACTGCTGTGAAGAGAGAACTGAAGATGGACACCGAGCCGAGCCAGATAACGACTCGTTCACGAGTCAAGAACCGTTTCTGTCTGACGTTCTGTCTAATCGCTTGATTCGCTCAATGATGTGCCAGCTTCATCAAACCTGCCATCTACAGTTCTGGCAGTGGTTTGTAATGGAATGATTCGTAACATTTTTATAATTGTAACGAGTAACGATGCAGCACATAAAAAAAAAATATCGGAGTAAAAGTATTAAACTCAGCGAAAAAATTTACTGAAGTAAAAGTGGAAGTAGGAGAAAAAAATAATACTCTAGTAAAGTACAGATACCGCCTTTTAGTACTTAAGTACAGTAGTGAAGTAGTTCTACTTCGTTACTATACATCTCTGTGCGCGTCCTACCGCACCGTGACAGTCTCACCCATAGGCATACTTAGGTGGATGGATATATCCAAAATATATAAAAATATATTAAAATCCACTTAAATTTTATGAAAAGTGATTATAGCACACTATTAAGCAATGCAATTATAAAACACTTTTAGTACTTAATCTGACTACATTTAAAATCAAATGTTGGTGCCAATTAGTGTATTAGCACAGTTGGGAAAATGTACTTATAACTATTACATTACTAATAGATTTGAAATAAAATCTATTTAATTTAAACATCGGTTAACTATATAAAAGTGTACTAACATTTAACTAATTTTTAAATAATTAAAAGCACAATTTTAAGAAATACACTAATAAGTCATTTTTGTATACTTTTTTTCACTAAAATTATATTTAAATATCAGTGGTATTTAGTATACTTTTTGCAATTGCACTGAAGTGTTGCTGAAGTAAAAATTTACTTTTAATTAGTGTATTTATAGTGTATACGTTTTACGGTTTTATTTAGCACAGAAATACGTTGATTACGTTCTGGGGTACTCCCCAAAATTGCAGAAGACGGTAACTGGGGGAGAAGAACTGCTTTTTTTTGTTTTCTTTGTGCACATAAAGTATTCTTGTAGCTTTATAACATTACGGTTAAACCACTGATGTAACATGGATTATTTTAACAATCTCCTTGCTACATTTCTGAGCCTTGATCATGTGAGGACACTTGCTGTCTATGGGAGGGTCAGACAGCTCTTGGAATGCTTCAAAATATCTTTGAAAATATCTTTGGTGTTTCCAAAAGATGAACTAAGGTCTTACAGGTTTGGAATGACACGAGGGTGAGTAATTAATGACAGATTTTCATTTTTTTGGGTGAACTATCCCTTTAAGTACACTTTATTCTTACAAACCCAATTCCAAAAAAGTTGGGACACTATACAAATTGTGAGTAAAAAAAGGAATGGAATAATTTACAAATCTCATAAACTTATATTTTATCCCCAATAGAATGTAGATAACATATTAAAGGGTTAGTTCATCGAAAAAAAAAAATCATAATTATGTTATTAATAACTCACCCCTTCATGTCGTTCCAAACCCGTGAGACCTCAGTTTATCTTTGGAACATTGTTTAAGATATTTTAGATTTAGTCCGAGAGCTCTCAGTCCCTCCATTGAAACTGTGTGCACAGTACACTGTCCATGTCCAGAAAGGTAAGAAAAACATAATCAAAATAGTCCATGTGACATCAGAGGGTCAGTTAGAATTTTTTGAAGCATCGAACATACATTTTGGTCCAAAAATAGCAAAACCTACGACTTTTTGTGAATCTGGGTTGTACATGAGAGCATATAGATCTCATTGACTTTCACTAAACTGGCAAAAAAAGTTGAAATATCTTTTTTTTTGCTCATCAGAAAAAAGAATGTCATAAGTTTTTACTAAACAGAATTTTAATTGTACTTGTACTTTTACTTTTCCTCCATACACTTTCATAATCCTGCCAACATGAACTATATCCCCCATGTGCCTTTTTTAGAGAATTCTTATTTTGTGATGAATTTACGTTGTAACTTGTATGAGGGTAGGTTCACTGCTGCAAGTTCAAAACTATACAGTCAGGTCAAATAAGGCAAGTAATTAACACTGATCACAAACACACAGCTTTTTGCTGACATGTCCTAAAATTATGTTTTTTGCTGTACAAAGGTTTTTTTTTTCTTAACATTGCTACTTGACAGCAAGGATCTTTTCAATCCTGAGTTTGTGACTATACTGCAGGTTCTAGGAAATGGCCTTGAAACCACTGCATTTGTTGACTTCACAGATCATCACTGTCATCACTAGACAAATTAAGACAAAGACAACCAAGACAAACAACAACAAAAACAACAACAACAACTCAACGAATATGTCTCATGTCTCCTTCAATTTAAATCTCATTGCACTGTCTCTTGGGTAACATACACAGGGGTCTTTGGAGGGTTGTGTATTATTAATGGGACTGGGATTTAAATCACAAGCTCTATGTATCCATGAACCTATATCACCTTTCTTCTTCAGTTAAAATACAGAGCCTTACCAATGCCACTGCTGGCAGAAATTATAGATGATAGGTGACGTCAAGGTAAAGAGGAAAGAAAGCTTAAACCATAATGTATACCTAACCCAATTAAATTTGTGCTTTTTGTTTTGTTTTGTTTCAACCAAGTAAGTTGAAAATTGTCTCCAGGAAAGGTTCAGGATGGCACAACGTAATTAAAATACCACATATTGTCATGATGGAAAAACAAGTGCCTCTCATACTTGAGATACAGGGAATTATGAATTCACTCTCAGTCATTCAGAGTCAGCTTCTGCGTCGCTGAGCAGGCAAGGGCAAAATGTACCTCAGTGCATTTTATCGGGACGCGGCTGTCATTTTCTCTGTGTCAGCGAGTTACATCTCTATGTGGGCTTGTTGTTAATTTACATGCAGTGTGTACCACTGTGGATCACCACACAGCATGTCCATGAGCGACCTCATGCTTGAACTGATGGATTGACTAAATTTCCGTGGATTGTCACTCATATGTGAGAATATTGGTAATAGTGTTTTAATGAATTGATTTTGAACTGACTATGCAGAGTTGTAATTTGAAGTACAGCAAAATAATTGCAGAATAAAAATTAATTCCACTACTATTGGTTTCTAATAATACATTTCATATTCCAGTATGTATAACTAATAAATCTCTGGATGGATGTTAGTAAAAAAAGTTTTTTTTTTTTTTTTTTTTGCTGTAGCCTACTAAACATAGATTAGAGAAGGTAACACTGATACAATGTAGATTTTTTATCCAAACCATTATTTTGGTTGAGATTTACATTTCAGTGTTTAAAGTATGTTGGATCAGCGTTAAATCTGATGAAAGCTGACAACACACATGATACTGTGATGAGACAGTGATACTGAAGTAACATTAGGCTACAGAAATGCACCGTGAGTTGGATGCCGTTTAAAAATTTGTCCAAATGGCGTCCAACTTGCTCTGATGTCATGCTGACATATGCTAAAAATCTTGAGCACAGTTGCTCTCCCCTGACTGTACTGAACATAAGCATAATGAGAAACAAATTGCTGATGACAAAACTTAATGATTATTGGTTTTAACAACCATTCTCTTCAAAAATGTTTGATTTTTATATCTGATATCATGTGATTACGTTTCAGTAATGCGTGAATTGTCCCAAACACTATGACGATATGTTTTTTTTTTGTTGTTGTCCTATTTCTAAATAAATATAAATTCACTATATAAAATATATCTTTATCAAATACATTGTTGGGAGAAATTACCGGGTCCTTTGGATGTGCTGTACATCATATTTTACAGTAATTTAAGTTACAGTTTATTGAGTTACATTCAATTTATAAACAAAAATGTACATAAGCTTGAATCACAAGATATCTGATGTTGATGTTGATGTTGTAGGTGTCTGATCCACTACGAGGAGTCAAAACTGTCTATCTTGTCTGCATTTAGTTCACTCCTCGCCTCACTGTAGCTATATACTCTTGTATACTTTCAAGACGAGGTAAGGTGATTTGTTGCTGATGACTGCAAGATCATGTAGATAAGATATGTGTCTGTCCACTTGCTAACACTATTTGGTCCTATCATAAAGCTGCGACTTGACTGCTGACACTATATGTGTTAATTAAACATGAGGAACCCCCTGAACCCTCTGTCTTGCCATGGTTTTGTTTCTGTCTTTGTGCAGGTTCATAGCTCTGGTTCAACTGTGTAATGTCAGTAAGAAGACAAGTGTCAAGTGCAAAGATTGCATGTGTGGCAATTTGGACAGGCCCTATATCTCTGCAGAAAGCTTGTGGGTGTTTCCCAGTCAGCGGGACCTTTTCAAACTACGATGGTCATTTTCAACTGCTTTGAGTGATTTGTCCTAATTCACTGGATGGCTGGGTTTAGGTGTGTGCCTTAATTGTAGTTTGATAATGCCTAATGATTAAGAAAAAAAAACATTTTGGTTCTGCATGTGCACTTCTCAGCAGTCTAATTGATGCTTCCCCATAAAAAAAGCATCCTATACAAAAGTCTTGTTTGTTGAATAAGTGGACATAATAACATGACATCTCTGGTACAAATTCAAGCAATGGTCCAAATAGATTTTTCTATTCCTTTTGTGGAATACAAAACACATACTTTAATTACACTTATTTAAATATACTTAATTTAATCATACGTACTTTATACATACACTACTGTGCAAAAGTCTTAGACACGTTAGTATTTTCACTTAAAAGAATGGTGTTCGGACAGTTATTTATATATTTTGCTGTAGTGTGTCAGTATAAAATAACAGTTTACATTTCCAAACATTCATTTTGCCGTTGTCAGACTGCTTGTGCATTCAAAATCGCACTAGATTATTATTAAAATTAATGGCAAACTGATATTTCCTACTGACACACTACAGCAAAAGATATAAATAACTGGCTTAAAACCCTTTTTGGGGAGAAAATACTAATTTGTCCATAAGACTTTTGCACAGTACTGTATTTTAAAAACGACATTGTTGCTACTTTATAAAGAATGACCATACAGTAATTCACAGAACTGATTAAAGACAGTGACAGACAGCACTCATCTTAACTAAATATCAGAGTGAGTGACAGAGATACAGTAGAAACATTATGTGTGGTTTTGTATTAAATAATGACCCAGATTGTGAAATACATTTATTAGCCTTAGATTAAGGGAAGCACAACTTGCACAACAAGCTATGGATTTATTTTAAATATTTGTAATGTTCTTTAAAGTTATCCATAGTTTTTTTTGTGGTTCTTTTTTTTTAAAGTATCGGTTCAGGCACCGTTTAGGAGCCGGTACCATTTTAAAAGTATTGAAAAGGCACTGGACCCTACTTAAAAGTTATTATTTCTCACTGGCTCATTTACCAAATGAGTGCTTTTTCTTCGTCCTCCACAAATAAAACTACTGTAGGTAGTTCGGTGGCGAGACGTTTTAATAAATTAGCGTTTTCGATTGACGATGCGATTGACAATGTTGTGATAAGTAGGCTATACCAACTTTGTAACTCGTTCCCCCCCGAACACTGGACATAGCAGACGTATGGACCAAATACAAGAAGCTATCAATCAAGAAAGTATCAGGATTATGATTTCTTTTTCTATTTTAGTTTTTGATTAATCACTTGGATTAATCATTCATTTTGACAGCACTATAATGTTTACTGTAAATAGACAACCATATAAGTGTAATTGTTACTAAGCCTGCACCAATGTTCTTGTCCATTGCCCTCGCAGATTCCTGCAGCTAATCTTGGATGTACATAAACATTCCATTAAAAGTTATTGATGACAAGCCTCTGAAGTTTGACTTTTTGCACCATAACAATACTTATTGGCAACTAGTCATCATATCTCTAGTCCTTTAATGTATTTGCATTGTACTAAAGTGCGTTCATTTTAAATGGGCATATATGCGGCTGATGAAGACCTGAAGGTCGAAACATTGCTTGATTAAATTCCTCTGGAGCAGTAGTTTTCAGTGTTCAGACTTCACTTCTTTATTTGTCTATATCATTTAGTTGTCTTGCACCTGCGTCCTAATTGGATGTTTGGGATGTGCACACCATTTTTGTATTTTCATATATGCGGCTGAAACAGGAAGCCTAGTGCATCCCAAGTTTTTCAACATGAACATTTTAATATAACATTATAGTCATTATGGCCTATGGCCTTTAGAAAAATGTTTTTTTGAGGAGGGGTAGTGCACAATAGGCCCCTGTGGTGCGGCCTAAGCTTTTGTTCTTAATGGCATTTTTTTCCCTTACATTACTTTTACTTTTATACTTTAAGTAGTTTTTTAAACCAGTACTTTTACACTTTTACTTGAGTAAAAAGCTTGAGTTGATACTTCAACTTCTACAAAAGTCTTTTTAAACCCTAGTATCTATACTTCTACTTGAGTAATGAATGCCAGTACTTTTGACACCACTGTTAAATACATATGTAATTACATGTCGTTTTTTTTTTTAATATAAGTACAATGTAAAAACATGTATGTACACAATAAGTACATTGTACTAAATTATTAATTAAAATGTAAGTACATAGTAGTTACGGCCACTTAATATAAAGTGGGTCCGCTAAATCTGCTAATTCAACTCCTTGTTACAAATATGATATAGAACCATCATTTCTACCACACACACACACACACACACACACAAAGTGACGTGATATTCAGCCAAGTATGGTAACCATTCTCAGAATTTGTGCTCTGCATTTAACCCATCCAAAGTGCACACACACAGCAGTGAACACACACACACACCATAAACACACACCCGGAGCAGTGGGCAGCCATTTATGCTGCAGTGCATGGGGGCAGAACCTAATTTTACCAAGTGAGACATGTTCCTGGGACAACATCTTTGTTGACCCTGGAACAACATTGTGATTAACCAATCAGATTTGCAAAACAAGTTTATAGATTTTGTGAAGTTTACGCTTACAATAACTGTTAGGTTCTTGTACATCAGTGTCATTCATCTATCATTTCCTCTGATTTTAAGGATCACTCATGGTTAAGTTTAGATTTAGGTGTAGGGATATGGTCAAGACTACATTTTTTGAGTAAAAAATGTTGTACCTGGTCAACAAAATATGTTGACCTAGGAACACATCTAACTCAGCAATATCAGGACGTGCTGCATGGGGAGCAGTTGGGGGTTCGGTGCCTTGCAATTGCACCTAATTCATGTTATTGCTGGCCAGAGACTCGAACCCTTAACCCCTAGGGTTAAGAGTTAAACTAACTGTTCTTCAGCATATCTAATAGCAATAGATATGGTTGCTTCTTTACGCTTGAGGAAGATTAAGGAAAACAGTCAAGACACCGTGGCATAATCAGTACACTCACGGCCTAAAGAGAGCAGCCTGAAAAATTAGGTGCAGCTGGAGGAAAACAAATCTAGAGGTATTTTGTGTTGCACAGTTAGAAATCTAGGTGTGCTATTTGATAGCAATCGTTTGATAGCAAGCATTTGTAAAACTGAATTTTTCCATTCCATCATTCCAAATAAAAAATCACATTTTTCTCAAGGTTAGATTATTGTAATGCTTTAGTAGGTGGTTGCTTTGTGTGCTTAACAAACATAATTTTCAGAAAAAAAAAAAAAAAAGAAATTTCAAGTAAAGAGACCCCGAGAATTACATTTTCTTGTAAAATGTACTTGAATAGTGCTTTATTTGCTTTATTTGTATAGTGTAGCTGGGTCTATGCTGTCCTGAATCCAGTCACATTTTGCCAACTAGTACTGCACATACTTGATGTTGACACAACTACTTACTTATTTCCTAAATTATATATATATATATATACACACACACACACACACATATTTTTTTTTTTTTTAACTTTTTTTTATAACCCAGGCTCATTAGAAAAGCATGCCTAGATTTAGCTAGTGGCTAGATTTAGGTGAAAGAACTAATGGCCCAATGACTAAGGACTAAGGATGGCTCCCAAGGATTTATTTCTCAAATTCTGTCATCTAATGGAGAACAAGTTTCTTGCCATTACCTATCGCCTTTTACTTGCTTATTTGGAGTTTAAAAGTCACTTACATTCATTGATATAATTGTCATAATATTAATATTTGACTATAGGATGAAAACAAAGATTAAAATGAATTTGACTGGATGAAAACAAAATTGTCTTCTGTAGACCTGCTATATAGATTAATAACCCCCCCCCCCCAACCACACAATTTTGCTACATCAACACTTACTCAAAACTTTTGAGTAAGTTTCTCCTCATTCAATCATTCCAAAAAATGTATCAAAATTTCCTCAAGGTTAGATTATTGTAATGTTTTATTGGGTGGTTGCTCTGTGTGCTTAACAAATATACTCCAGCTGGTTCTAAATGCAGCAGCTAGAGTTCTTACTAGAACCTAGAAGTATGACCATATTAGCCTTGTTCTGTGAACACTGCATGGGCTCCCTATTAAACTATAAGCCTGAATGGTTTAACACCTCATTTTTTGAGGGAGCTCCTATTGGGTTATAGTCATTCACATTCGCTAGGATCTAAAAAATCTCTGGCCATTTGATTATACCTACAATATCAAAATAAACTGTGGGAGACAGATCCTTTTCCTATTTAGCTCCCAAACTCCGGAACAATCTACCTAACACTGTTCAGGGGGGAAGACCCATCTCTCTAACCTGGTTTACAAATAACACACTAACACATTTTTATAATTCAAATCCGTTAAAGAATTGTTAGGCTGCATTAATTAGGCTAATTCAGGGTCAAGTGGATTTTGAAAGCAGCTTCCAAAAGACAAAAAATGCTGAATAATATTTTCTATATTTGATACAATCATACCAGCATAATTAAATCGTTCAGCACTTAATATCATCAGCTGCTAAATTCAAATCTGCATTCGCTAGCTGACGCTGATCCAGAGACAGACGTATTTTTTTTTTTTACATTGCTGCGCATTATAACCATCACACATGATGCTGTTGTTGAGTTTATGAATACAATGGCCAATCAGTCCATCAAGGGAGTTTTTGAGAATGCAAGACTTTGAACTCCAGACTGTCACTGAAAATGTTCTTTGATAATGTAAATGTTGTTTGCTCTCTTTCTGTACAATGAAAGTGCTATGATAAGTTGCCTAACTTAGAATGTTTTTATTCACATTAACTTTCAATGTTAAACTTTATGAAGTCAGTTGTATTAAAACAATATGCTATGGCATGACACCCATATCGGCTACTTAAGTAAACCGACAGGTTTTATACACCGTATATTGATTACATTTTGTACTGAAAACACATAAACTGACATGACAGGATCCACTCCTTCTCCTGTCTCTTTATTATAATTTTTATTAGTACTGTCTTTTTACTGCATACAGATATAAAAACTCTATATACTATATACTTATTTTCTAATGTATATTTTGTGTTAAATGTCTATTTAAATATTTCTATGCTTTGGCAATCTAAAGATACTTTTTTAACCATGACAATAAAGCTAACTGAATCTGAATCTACTTTATTAGGCTACTTTGACCATCGCCCACTATAGAACAACTAACATAATATATAAAAATGAGAATCAATATATATAATAATTAATAAAACATAAGGGCTACCGTGCCTCCATTTCAGCAGAGACCTGTTTAAGATGAGCCCCAGAGACATATCCCCTCCGAAGACCTCATTACCTGGACGGCCATTGGGACAAGACCATGAGAAACAGATTAGTCTTCTGGACAATCTGACTTTGTTGCAGCCTAAAATTACACTGATGGTTTCATCTGGCCAGAGGAGAACATCATACTATTTCAACGCACTGTTTCCCTGTTTAATACTGTAAAGCTGCTTTGACACAATCTGCATTGTAAAAAGCACTATATAAATAACAGTGACTTGACTTGACTATACTCAGTGCTTTTGTAACACCTTTCGACCTTTCCTTTAAGGAGAAATAAAGGCAAATGAGAAAGGACAATTAAAGAACTTAGAATGGAGATTCTGATTATACATTAAGTTGTAGTCAAAAGTGCACTTTAATAATGCATTTAATGTTTTAAACAGTTATATAGCCTTAGAAGCTCTTAATGACATACTGAATGCACAAGCAAAAGGCATTTAAACTCCTTATGGTTATATATGAGGAAGGATGGAACAGAAATTTCAGGTAATTCTTTGCTCTCCCTGCCCTTAGCAATCTGTGACAGTGAATTAAATTTTTGCTTACCACCCTGGTAGAGAGCATAATACAATGACGAGCCCTGTGCAGTGGAGAAAATGGCCTCTTAGGGAGATCATATGGATCTCATTTTGTATTTACAGGATGGCTGTCTCAAAGTGTGAGTGGAACACGTCTGAATAATCATGCCTGTGTTGTCAGCAGCTTTGCACAGGGATAAAGCAATTCAGTGATCTTCCAGTCCTTTTGGAGATAACAGAGACTATCAAATAGATATAGATACTGTATGAGAGCTGGAGTTAGAATGACATAATTCTATAAATTAATAAAGATTTATAAAAATTAAAAAAAAATTCAAGTAAAGAGACCATGAGAATAAATTTTTCTTGTAAAATATACTTGAAAACTGCTTTATTTGCTTTATTTTTATAGTGTAGTTGAGTCTATGCTGTCCTGAATCCAGTCCCATTTTGCCAACTAGTTTAACAGCAGACCGAAAATACTGCACATACTTGATGTTTACACAACTACTTACTTATTTCCTAAATTACATATATATATATATATATACACACACACATATTTTTGTACTTTTTTATAACCCAGGCTCATAAGAAAAGCATGTCTGTGGCTAGATTTAGGTGAAAGAATGAATGGCCCAATGACTAAGGATGGCTCCCAAGGATTTATTTCTCAATTTCAGTCACCTGATGGAGATCGAGTTTCTTGCCATTACCTATCGCCTTTGACTTGCTTATTTGGAGTTTAAAAGACACTTATATTCATTGATATGATTGTCATAATATTAATATTTGACTGCACAAAGCACTTTTGGAGGAAAACAAAGCTTAAAATGAATTAGACTGGATGAAAACACAATTGTCTTCTGTAGACCTGCTATATAGATTAATAGATTTTTTCCCCCATAATTTTGCTACATCAACACTTATCGAATTGAACTGAATCAACATTGAATAACAATACTGTATTTTTAGAGTTGCTGAGCTTAACTTGTTTCATAATAAATTAACTTTACAGTTGAATGACTTGAGCTGAAAAATGACAATATTGTCTTGTTAGAGCTGCTTTACAACAGCAGAATATGGATATATTTTTTATATAATTTGCAGGAACAGGAACATTTATTAGTGTTGTACTGCCACTGGTCATTTTGGCTGGAATCCATAGTTAATTGCATTTTTGGAGTTGTGCTAAAATGTAGAGTAAATGTAATGTTTTTCCATTAGCCTTTTTTTTTTTTTTTTTTTTTTTTTTTTGCTTTTGTTAGCAGACACGTGCACACATAGACATCAATAGGGGGCTTGAGCACCTAACCTTTTTCTTCCTCAAGAAAAAAGTGCCCTTTTTTCTAGAAGTTTTTTTTTTTAAATATATGAATATATGTATTATGTGTGCGTGTGTGTTTTTCTGTTTGCATACAGCTGTCCATGTCAAACAAATAAAAAATAAAAATATCAGGTCGGGACTTGAAATGTTGGGTCTCTGTTGAGTCCCGATGCCTCTCTCCCATCTGTGTCTCTGTGCACCACGGCAGTGTAGCACACGTTGATTGGCACATTACAGACAGACAAAGAGCCGCAGAAACCAGTTGTGTTTGCCTTGGTGTGGAGGTGAGTGGTGATGAACAAAAGACCAAGCTACCTGTGCCACAAATTTACAGCAAATTACCCAAAAGACAAGGCAATTATAGTTCATTTGTCTTCCTAACATCCATGACTCATGAGCTATCATGTTATTCATTAGCTAAATTTGAGCTAAGGCAATATTTCATGTGCATACATGCTCAGGGCGGCGGTTTGATCTGCTTTGTGTTTTTACCACTGTTCGTTTTTAGCGCATGGCTGTCTTGTTTGTTTGCTCACATACTTTGGTGTGTGTGTGTGGTATTTGTGTTTGTTCGCCATGTGCTTTGGCAAGTGTTGTTATGTTTGCCATGAGTTCATCTGTCAATTGTTGCCACGCCCTCTTGTATTCTTGTTAGTTCATTTTTAATATAATGTTACTCCTTATTATCTTCCCTTTATATTCCCTACAAGTTTTCTGTTCCGTGCCAGATCATGTTAATGCGTTTTGTTATGCACGTCTTGTTTTTGTGTCATTCCTAGTTTTCTAGTCAAGTCTCATTTTTATTTAGCTTTATTTTTGTTACTTAACTCCAAGTCATTTCTGTTTTTTTTTTCTTTTGCTGTGACTAGAGACTATTTTGATTTTCAGCTTTTGTTTTGATTTTTAGTTAAACCAGTTTGATCAATTTATTTATTAATTAATTTGTTTATATTATTTATCTCTTGTGGTTTTGCTCTAAGATTAGTTTTGTCTAGTTTTTTTATTTTTTACTTTTTAATCAGTCTCCATTTTTCGCTGGCTGCTGGATTGTGCTTATATGCCTCCTAACTCAGGCTTCCCTGCTGCCTTCTTCCCGCCTCACCTGCCATCACTGCCCATTGCTCCTCCTGTCTCGTTCACCTCAATCCTGGACTTCCTGATCAGCAGACTGCTCTTGGCTGGGCAGTATCATTCCATGGACTCTGTCTTGCTATCTGAGGCCATCATTGACTATGGACAATATCCAGTCATGATCTTGTGGTAATTTCGTTACCCATTGATATCTTATACACTGTCCAATAAACTGTACATTACCCTGTAAATTGAATCCTCTTCATTTCTGAACCCTAACAGTACAATCTGGCCTGCTATGGATTAAGCAGGGTCAGATGAAACACCCAGCATGGGGCTCTGCTAGGACAACATGCTCCACAGATTACAGCCACCACCAGTGATGTAGAGGTAATGGTCAGTCAGATGGCTGACCACTCCATACAGTTTAGAAAATTACAGAGGGACTAGGATTTCCATCAGAGCGGTTGCTTCTAGTGTTGTTTTTGGTGGCATGTTTTAATTTTAGTTTTAGTCTAGTCTTTGTGTGAAACTGTCATTTTATTTTTTATTAGTCATGTTCATACTCTTTTTAGTCTAGTCTAGTTTTAGTTAACGAAAACTGATGACATTTTAGTCTAGTTTAAGTTGATGAAAACTGGTGACATTTAGTCTAGTTTTAGTCAATGAATTGTTTTTTTTTTATTATTATTCTCGATCCATTGTCAATGCCATTCTATTTAACCCAGTCAATATAGTACAAGTACCTAACAGTATAAACCAAAATTTTAACAAGGTTATCTTATTATATTATTGTTACCTTATAGACTCGAGAAAACATCCATTCCAGACATGGATTTGAAAATAAGTCCAATATTGTCCAAGGCTTCTTATTTGGAAATAAGACTCTGCTTTGAATTTACAAAATTTATTTTACCAAACAAACACACTAATCAGGGGCAGACTGGGACCAAAAAGTGGCCCTGGACTTTCTTTTACACAGCTGCCCACCACATCATAGCGCATTCACCCGTTTTGATGTCATATATTGATTTACTATTTAAGAAAACAGTTTGGGGATTTTAACCAATAGGTCAACTGATCCTCTTTTGAAACAAAAACAAACAAACAAACAAACAAACAAAAAAAAACCTTTTTGCAGCACCTGAAGCAGAAGTCCTAGATAGCGATACATGCTCATCAAGACACAAACATTCTTCTAGAACTCACACTTTGCATTCAGTTAACAGATCCATCCGAATCAGTTTTCCATCTTTGCATTACAATCTACCACGAACACCAAGGTGGCATTTTACATTACTTTGCTTACAGGCAAGGTTCGTGAATGGGAAACCACTGTGTGGGCAGCCAAGGCTTCGTTATGTGCCTCCTTCGAGCTGTTTTAGAAGGAGATATTGAAGGTGTTCGATCATTCTTTGGCCGGTAAGGAGGCCACTAGCCAGCTCGCTATGCTGAGACAGGGTGACAACTGTGACAGATTATTTCATACGTTTATGCACTCTTGCTGACTTAACAGGCTGGAATGAGGGGGCTTGTTGGGACCACTTCCGGAAGGGCCTTAACGACGACCTCCAAGATGAAATTGCCATTCATGATTTACCATCTTCATTTGATGATCTAGTGGATTTAGCCCTTAGAGTGGAATCTTGTTTGGAGATGCATCTTCAGAGATGGTCTGCCTTTTTGTTCAGTGGAGAGGTAATTTGTCTCCTCTGGCGGTAACCAGCCATAGTCCTGAGGCTCACCCAGAGTAGGAGCCCATGCAGGTGGGGCGGATGCGCTTGGCAGTGGAGAGACAATGCTGCTTATCCCAGGGACTCTTTTTTTACTGTGGCATACCAGGGCATTTTGCAACTCTGTGCCCGTTAAAAGCCAGGGATCAATCAATCAATCACCTTTATTTATATAGTGCTTTAAACAAAATACATTGCATCAAAGCACTGAACAACATTAATTTGGAAAACAGTGTGCCAATAATGCAAAATGATAGTTAAAGGCAGTTCATCATTGAATTCAGTTATGTCATCTCTGTTCAGTTTAAATAGTGTCTGTGCATTTATTTGCAATCAAGTCAATGATATCGCTGTAGATGAAGTGACCCCAACTAAGCAAGCCAGAGGTGACAGCGGCAAGGAACCGAAACTCCATCGGTGACAGAATGGAGAAAAAAAACCTTGGGAGAAACCAGGCTCAGTTGGGGGGGGGGGGGGGGGCAGTTCTCCTCTGACCAGACGAAACCAGTAGTTCAATTCCAGGCTGCAGCAAAGTTAGATTGTGTAGAAGAATCATCTGTTTCCTGTGGTCTTGTCCTGGTGGTCCTCTGAGACAAGGTATTTACAGGGGATCTGTATCTGGGGCTCTAGTTGTCCTGGTCTCCGCTGTCTTTCAGGGCATTAGAGGTCCTTTCTAGGTGCTGATCCACCATCATGTCTGGATACGTACTGGATCCGGGTGACTGCAGTGACCCTCTGGTCTGGATACAGACTGGATCTGGTGGCCACGGTGACCTCGGAACAAGAGAGAAACAGACAAAAATTTGCGTAGATTCCATTCTTCTAATGATGTAGAAGGTACATAGGGTGTTTTGTGAAGTGTTTTCGGTTCCGGTTTGCCTTATTAATGCGGCCTAAAAATCCTTTAACGGATTTGGATATTAAAAGCATATTAGTATGTTATGTGTATGCCAGGTTAAAGAGATGGGTCTTTAATCTAGATTTAAACTGCAAGAGTGTGTCTGTCTCCCGAACAATGTTAGGTAGGTCATTCCAGAGTTTAGGTGCCAAATAGGAAAAGGACCTGCCGCCAGCAGTTGATTTTGATATTCTAGGTATTATCAAATTGAGTTTTGAGAACATAGCGGACGTAGAGGAGTATAATGTAAAAGGAGCTCATTCAAATACTGAGGTGCTAAACCATTCAGGGCTTTATAAGTAATAAGCAATATTTAAAAATCTATATGATGTTTGATAGGGAGCCAGTGCAGCGATGACAGGACCGGGCTAAAATGGTCATACTTCCTGGTTCTAGTAAGAACTCTTGCTGCTGCATTTTGGACTAGCTGTAGTTTGTTTACTAAGCATGCAGAACAACCACCCAATAAAGCATTACAATAATCTAACCTTGAAGTCATAAATGCATGGATTAACATTTCTGCATTTGACATTGAGAGCAAAGGCCGTAATTTAGATATATTTTTGAGATGGAAAAATGCAGTTTTACAAATGCTAGAAACGTGGCTTTCTAAGGAAAGATTGCAATCAAATAGCACACCTAGATTCCTAACTGATGACAAAGAATTGACAGAGCAATCATCAAGTCTTAAACAGTGTTCTAGGTTATTACAAGCAGAGTTTTTAGGTCCTATAATTAACACTTCTGTTTTTTCTGAATTTAGCAGTAAGAAATTACTTGTCATCCAATTTTTTATATCGACTATGCATTCCATTCATTTTTTAAATTGGTGTGTTTCACCGGGCCACGAATAAATATAGAGCTGAGTATCATCAGCATAACAGTGAAATCTAACACCATTTTTCCTGATAATATCTCCCAAGGGTAACATATAAAGTGTGAAGAGTAGCGGCCCTAGTACTGAGCCTTGAGGTACTCCATACTGCACTTGTGATCGATATGATACATCTTCATTCACTGCTACGAACTGATGGCGGTCATATAAGTACGATTTAAACCATGCTAATGTACTTCCATTGATGCCAACAAAGTGTTCAAGTCTATGCAAAATATAATTATAATTGTATAATATAATATATAATATATAATTGTATAATATAATATAATTGTGAGGATACCACCTTTTCTAGTATCTTGGACAGAAAAGTGAGATTCGAGATTGGTCTATAATTAAATAGTTCTTTGGGGTCAAGTTATGTTTTTTTTTTTTTTATGAGAGGCTTAATAACAGCCAGTTTGAAAGTTTTGGGGACATATCCTAATGACAATGAGGAATTAATAATAGTCAAAAGAGGACCTATGACTTCTGGAAGCATCTCTTTTAGGAGCTTAGATGGTATAGGGTCTAACACACATGTTGTTGGTTTAGATGATTTAACAAGTTTATACAATTCTTCCTCTCCTATAGTAGAGAATGAGTGGAACTGTTCCTCAGGGGGTCTATAGTGCTGATGTGATACTGTAGCTGATGGCTGAATGGTTGCAATTTTATCTCTAATAGTATCGATTTTAGAAATAAAGTAGTTCATAAAGTCATTACTGTTGTGGTGTTGAGAAATGTCAACACTTGTTGGGGCTTTATTTTTCGTTAATTTAGCCACTGTATTTGATAAATACCTGGGGTTATGTTTGTGTTCTTCTAAAAGAGAAGAAAAGTAATCAGATCTAGCAGTTTTTAATGCTTTTCTGTAGGATATTATTACATACCTCCCCAGTCTAGGGGATGGGAGGGAGTAATAAAGAAAATGGAGGACAAATGGAGGGAGTTTTTCCCTTCTACTGACTCCCACAACCACGCAAGTAACGTGAAAACAGCATAGAATTTATTAAACACAAGGAAGCAAATATAACTTCAGGAGGGGTCCAGGCCAACATAACAAACAAAACCTACTAACTCCCCAAAACAAACCTAACTAACCTACAAAATAAAAAGAAAAACAAAATACAAAAGATTTCCCTAACTGATCTTAAACAGGAGAAAAAGTATAATCAAAATAAATAGCAACCACCTCCCTTCAGCTTCCCATGAAAACAAAAGAAAACAAAAATAAACCTTAGCTCTAACAACAAAAGAAAATAACTCACGTTTGGGCTGAATAAATCCTCCCACAAGAGGACCACTAGAAATTCATCAACAAACTTCTAATCACAACAAAATCAGCTACAAACTCTAGTGACATCAGCAGAAGGTACTCTCGCTCCAAATTCCCACACTCCAGACATCGCAACTCTGTCTTTTATCGTCAAGCATTTCCTCTTGTGGGCCAATCAGGATAGGGCAGTCATCAGAAGAATCATCCACTAATTGGTCTTCACCCGTTAGGGTAGCACTTTATTTAACAGTACGTGTACTTCCATGGTACATACATGGTAAATATACTGTACCTACAGGGAAATGTGTGGTAACACAAGGTACTTACCTGTATGTACATGGTAACTAATAAGAAACACGGCTGTACTTAACAGTTGTACATGCATGGTAATTAGTTTGTATGTACATACAAGTGTGGGTACTTACAGGTAGTGTCTGTACATGGTAAGTAATTAGATACTTCACTGTAACTACTAATGTAAATACATGGCAAATATGTAGTACTGACGGACAAGTGTGAATGTACAAAAATGCACTTACATTATCTGTATATGGGAACTGATAAGAAACATTACTGCACATCCTTATGGTATGTACATGGTAAATATGTAGTACTTACGGACAAGTGTGAGTACAAACAGGCACGTCCTTACAGTATCCATTTATGGTAAGTAATAAGACACATTAATGTACATCCTTATGGTATGTACATGGTAAATATGTATTACTTAAGTATGGTTAATAACAGCCACAAACAAACAGGGTACATTCATGATAACTAATGTGAAACTATATGTGCTTTGGAAGTTGGTTAGGAACACTGCAGTAACTGTGCAGCTCTGCATGTTGATACTCAGCAGGCACAGTCCTTTTAAATAGGGATTTTGACATATGATAAGTTGTAAGTGTTATTATGAGTCTAGTAGCTACTGTATAAGTCCAAGGGAAAATCTGTCTACACGTATAATTAATTAGCAATGCACACCATCAAAAATCTCTGTTGAATCAATTAGTTAAGAGAATCAGTGACATTAAAGTAAGTTAAGTAGTAAGTTAACTGCAATGGCATTTACCATCGATTACTCAACAAGTACCTTGGTCCATGTTCTTACCCCCCAACTTGAGTACTGCATAACTTATACATTAACTAATAGGTACATTCACCAGTACATTCATAGTAAGTAAATGGAAATAGGACTGTATAATAAAGTGCACCATTTTACACAAACATTACATAGTAATTACCACTTCTTCCAACTTTGTTATAAGCTTAGTCCATATACACCACTATATGGCATATCAACTATTAAGGACTGTAAAAGATGACGTTAAAGCAATGTAGAATTAACAGTTCATAATACACTACAGTACATACATTGTGCATCAAAACAATGACTTTATTTGTTAACCATTTAGTTTTTTCAATCGCATCAATAAGGACAATAACAATTTAGACGTCCATGTTAGTAATGCACTGTAAAATAGATTGCACTATTGTGCATAACAGAGAAGAAACTTAAAAGAGCCATTTAGTTCCAAGTTATACATTGTCTATAAAACATTGTACTTTATCTAGAAACATAACACAAGAAAGGGTGAGCTTAAAGACAACAAAGTGAGGGGAACATTCACACTTTATTTTTTATTCAATAAACGGACTTAAAATAAATCTGAAAAAGATTACTTTTATACATGGTGAACGCTGTATAAATGCTACTGCTGCACTGAACAAGACATCTTATACTTTTGAGCCAATTACTTGTCTTCTTTTCGGAATTTATACCCAATTGGTAGGAGCTCACGATTCCGTTTCATTTCAGTGATTTTACTCATGACTTCTGGTTTTGTATCCAGATATTCCTTGCACTTTTTTGCGTATTTCTGCAGAGTTCCACCCTGAAATTCTGGAATGTGCAGTTCAGGAGTAGCAATTATCTGCAGCTCTGCAATGATAGCTGTAAGAGCTATGGTATTGCGATCAACATTGTGTTGTTTGCAGCTTCTGGAGACACTCCTAGTCCGTAGGAAGCTCTTCAGAATGGCCTTGTAGCGGTGCAAAACATCATCAGGAGTTTTAACTGAAAAAAAGTATTACACAGCTTAGAAATTATGAAAGCATTTACAGAATTCAACAACAAAAAATGACTTATTTCGCTAATTTATTATGGTGGAAACTCTTATTAATACATGTACATTATATAGGTGAAGTAATTAAAGGTAAACTATGTAATTTAAATGTAATAAATCAATAAGCCATAATTGTCTCAGCTCATTAAATTGGGAATGGAGAAAACACACACACACACACACACGCACGCACGCACGCACGCACACACACACACACACACACACACACACACACACACACACACACACACACACACACACACACACATATATATATATATATATATATATATTTGTGTATGTGTGTGTGTATACCATACTGCAGGTCCTATAATATACTAACTTGCCTCTTCGAATGTAGGTATCTTTGTCTTCTCTGACTTTGTGCTTTCTCTTGTGTTTTCTCTTTGGAGGCTTGTCTGAGGAATCTGATGTGTCTGAGAATGTTGAGTTGTCTGCAGATTCTGACTCAGAAGATGAATCATTTTGCATTCTTCTGTTTGTCCCTAAAACAGTATGCAAGTAAAAAAAGTCAATTTTGTAATTAATCACATCCAAAATAAAAGTTTGTATACATTGTTTACATTTTCATATTTATATTTAAATACCATATAAGTGTCAATTATATGTCAGTAAATATGTTAATAAATTTGAACAATATTTTAAATAAATATATCAATAAATATATTCTAGGGCATATAATATATGAAGAACTTTATTCTAGAACATAATGAGATGCTGTTCCAGCAAAGCTTTAATACTTTAAATTCCCATTTCCATTCAGATCAGGCTTCTGAACATCAGATCACACATTATTTTTGTTGTTGTTGTGGTTGTTTGACATTAAAAAAAAAAAAAAAAAAAAAAAATTAGTTATATAAATAAATAAAAAACCTGAGCCAGATTATGGAAAGAAAACAATGTGTAAACCAAGACTTACCTAGTTGTTTTTTATTGAGGGAACCTCTCAATTGCTCCCGCAGAAAATCCCGTTCTCTTTCAGTAGTCTATTTTCTTCTTTGAGTTTTTCAATTGTTGCAACTGCCGTCGGTGCAACTTGTGGTGAACCAGAGACAGGAGGTGGCACTGAGACTGTATCACCTACTGTAGATTTACAGTAATTACAAAACATTTATCTGATGTTTACACCACTGTACTGTACATAGTCAAGTACAATTAAACTGTTATGAGGGTGAATGTTATGATTAACTGCTATTAGAGGAGTAAATATGTTCATAAATCCATCACACTTATTCTGCTGAATAATGGAAAGGATTTATTTATGGCTTGTAAAAAAAAAAAGAAAAGAAAAGAAAAATAGTTACCTTTATCAACAACGCCACCTTGGTTTCTCCCCCGCTTTGTGCGCTTTGTGTTCTGCATACTATTAGAAATGTTAACATTAAAACACATAGCAACAGCACTGACAACATACAACCATGTTACTTGAGTAACATTAATGCACAGTGGGTCAAATATGCCAAACATTAGGGGTTAGTCATGTCATCTGACACTCCAGAAATTCATGTAACTGGGTGTAACAGTTCAAACAAAAATGTCAGCGTGGACCTCGGTTTTAAAGTAATCATTCTGTACACGCATGATTTTCGAAAAGTTAATAGATTTTTTTTATTTTTTAGTGTGGCATTTTCTTTAAATTATAATTTGTTATATTTTCAATAGTAATAAATTTTTTAATATAAAATAATAATAATAAAAAAAAAAAATATATATATATATATTAAAAGGATAAAAATCTAATCCAGCTAATACTGTAAAAAAGGGAACCCATAATATTATGTTACAGTTAACAGAAAAGGTATTCACTTCATTTGTTATTTATTTTTATATTACCCAAAAAATTTAAAAATATGTCAATTGCACATACTGTAAGGCATTTTTTTTAAAAATCTGAATCTGATTGTAAAATTTGGTTTCTACTCCAATTCGCTATAAAAATAAAACGTTAATCCATATATATATATATATGGAGGGGGAAGTCGTGGCCTAATGGTTAGAGGGTTGGACTCCCAATCGAAGGGTTGTGGGTTCTAGTCTCGGGCCGGACGGAATTGTGGGTGGGGGTAGTGCATGTACAGTTCTCTCTCCACCTTCAATACCATGACTTAGGTGCCCTTGAGCAAGGCATTGAACCCCCAACTGCTCCCCGGGCGCTGCAGCATAAATGGCTGCCCACTGCTCTGGGTGTGTGCTCACAGTGTGTGTGTGTGTGTGTTCACTGCTCTGTGTGTGTGCATTTCGGATGGGTTAAATGCAGAGCACAAATTCTGAGTATGGGTCACCATACTTGGCTGAATGTCACTTCACTTCACTTCACTTCATATATATATATATCATTACAATCAGCTAGATTTATATATATATATACAGTAATAAATATATATATATACAGTATATATTAGCTGATTGTAATGAAATGAAAATGTTTAATTATGATTATTTAATGCTTTAACCAGTAGTATGGCGATGGCGTTCCGATCTGCTATGCCACATTAAGTGTGTACACACGTCCAGAACCAAAATAACCGAAAATATTCGCTACAAATACGTATACACTGCTAGTATGCATATTGTTTTTACATGATAACGTACCTTAATGCGACCAACAAGAAATTATTGATTGAGGCGATTGCTTATCGCAGACAAGTTCAAATACCGGAAAGGCGGGCTTCCTGTTTAAAAGCTGATTGGCTACATGTGCAAAAACGTGTTCATAAAACGGCCAATCAGTATTCAGATTGTTAGTTTTGGCGGACTTTTTATTTAGCGGACTTTTTATTGGAGGCTGATAGTAATATAATATTACACAAAGATTAACTCGTTTAGCTAATGGAATTAATAAAATGACTTTAGTCAGACATTTATTACGGAGCATTTATGGAAAACAGAAGTCACTCATTAAATGGCTTCAGAAACACAGGCTTATGCTTAGAAAAAAGAAGTGTCCAGTATGCAAAAAGAGGATGAGTCTTCAAAAAAGTAATGCAACAAAAGATGGATATCGATGGTAAGTGATCCCACCTTTTTTTTTTTTTTTTTTTCTTTTTTTTTTTTGCAAGATATGACAGTACATAACTTTTAATAATGGTTTTAAATTTAAAATTTCTAACGTAAAGAAGA
Organism: Carassius gibelio; assembly: GCF_023724105.1. Taxonomy (NCBI): domain Eukaryota; kingdom Metazoa; phylum Chordata; class Actinopteri; order Cypriniformes; family Cyprinidae; genus Carassius; species Carassius gibelio. The sequence goes on along the minus strand of NC_068397.1, from coordinate 8,081,209 downwards.
AGGTCCCAACACCTTTTGTAAACTGATGTCTATCATCATTGCAGGATGTGTAGGAGAAATCGGCACAAAGATGTGTCTGTCTCCATACGTGATGGTTCTATTTTTAGCAGAAGTCATGTTACCCTTGACTCCTATATGAAGGTCATTCACAGGTAAATAATCCTAGTTCATATTTTAACTATTTAATGATGTTAACAGCTCTTATGCATACATACAGTTGTGAACTATGAACAATATTAAAATATGTATTCTCATCATGTATTCTAATATGTATTTACCTGTTCCTGATATGACAGTAGCAAAATAAACAAATTCATTTTAACAAATCAGTTGAAATAAATTATATAATGACCCACTGATTAAGAAACTAACTTGCTTTCACTGGCAGTTTTAGTAATTTTAGTCATCAAGTCATTTTCAATTGTTATAGTCAATACCACTAGAAATCAATTCAAGGGGTTAAATATTGCCCCTTACCAGAAAATGTAATACCTCACACGTTTAAGACCTAAAATAATATGGATGTCAATATATCAAAATAAATTGTGATTTAATCTCATAATTTCGAAATATGTAAATCTTTTTCACACAATTGGTTTTGATACAATTTTAATTTAGTGTTCAGTAAACATCTTTAGTTTCATATCGATTAATAGGTTGATATAAACTTGAACCTGTAGATGGGGATAGGGGTATATTTAAGACAAACAGGTTGGAAAACACTGTTATATTAATCTAAATGTTATTACTTTCCTTTAGATTTGCTCAAGGATTACGTCTCCGTCAGGTGGATATGCTTGAGGAGGGTTTGTGTGGCAGTTCTGCAACACTTACAAAGATCACCAAAAAACTCAAAACAGTATGTGTTAAATCAATACAAAAATTGCGAAGAGAAAGAAAGATGGACTGTGATAATTTGCATTATTACTAGTTCCATGTTTGTAATATTAACCTTATACCCTTATAGTATGCACGTGGACGCTTTGGAAACACCTGGCGGAGAAAGGCATGGGTGTTTGGCATGATTGAAGTCAAAAGAAGGCGAAGGAGACCTGTGCTCAAAGTAGTGAAATGAAGAACAGCTGGAAAATTGATTCCCATTGTTGAGAAGTATGTGCGTCAAGGAAGCACTTTACTCAGTGATGACTGGCCAGCTTATAGAAGACTTAGTCAGCATGGCTTTATTCACTATCAGATCAACCACAGTCGTTTCTTTGTGCACCCACAAACAGGAGCTCATACGCAGCATATAGAACGTGCATGGAGAACCTACAAAAGTGAAGTATACCGTTATAGGGGTAACATGACTCTAAAGACATTGAAAAATCAACTTGCCTTTATTGAATGGCATTATTGGAGGGGGAAACAACATCCCAAAGGTGTTCTTGGTTGTCTGCTTCAAGATATTGCTGCTGCATATAGAGTATAATACGAAAAGCATCTATATGAATTTCGTTATGAGTAATCCTGCTAAAGATAACACACTGCACCAGGAAACATGCAAACCTTATTAGTTAATGTATATTTAGATATACTTTAGTACAGGTAAGTATACATGTATTTTAGATAATACCATGTTTAGTCTACTGTACAAAGAATGTTGTCTGATTTGTGCACTATAAAGTCCAAAATTAATAAAAATATAGCTGTTTTTCAGTTGCCTGTGTATGACTGTTAATGCTAAATTGCTCATCTCAACAGTGCTTATAACAAAGTTGGAAGAAGTGGTAATTACTATGTAATGTTTGTGTAAAATGGTGCACTTTATTTTACAGTCCTATTTCCATTTACTTACTATGAATGTACTGGTGAATGTACCTATTAGTTAATGTATAAGTTATGCAGTACTCAAGTTGGGGGGTAAGAACATGGACCAAGGTACTTGTTGAGTAATCGATGGTAAATGCCATTGCAGTTAACTTACTACTTAACTTACTTTAATGTCACTGATTCTCTTAACTAATTGATTCAACAGAGATTTTTGATGGTGTGCATTGCTAATTAATTATACGTGTAGACAGATTTTCCCTTGGACTTATACAGTAGCTACTAGACTCATAATAACACTTACAACTTATCATGTCAAAATCCCTATTTAAAAGGACTGTGCCTGCTGAGTATTAACATGCAGAGCTGCACAGTTACTGCAGTGTTCCTAACCAACTTCCAAAGCACATATAGTTTCACATTAGTTATCATGAATGTACCCTGTTTGTTTGTGGCTGTTATTAACCATACTTAAGTACTACATATTTACCATGTACATACCATAAAGATGTACAGTAATGTGTCTTATTACTTACCATAAATGGATACTGTAAGGACGTGCCTGTTTGTACTCACACTTGTCCGTAAGTACTACATATTTACCATGTACATACCATAAGGATGTGCAGTAATGTGTCTTATTACTTACCATAAATGGAAACTGTAAGGACGTGCCTGTTTGTACCCACACTTGTCCGTAAGTACTACATATTTACCATGTACATACCAATAGGATGTACAGTAATGTTTCTTATCAGTTCTCATATACAGATAATGTAAGTGCATTTTTGTACATTCACACTTGTCCGTCAGTACTACATATTTGCCATGTATTTACATTAGTAGTTACAGTGAAATATCTAATTACTTACCATGTACAGACACTACCTGTAAGTACCCACACTTGTATGTACATACAAACTAATTACCATGCATGTACAACTGTTAAGTACAGCCGTGTTTCTTATTAGTTACCATGTACATACAGTTCAGGTAAGTACCTTGTGTTACCACACATTTCCCTGTAGGTACAGTATATTTACCATGTATGTACCATGGAAGTACACGTACTGTAAAATAAAGTGCTACCCCTGTTAGTCCTTGTCAGCACTTGAGAGGGCGAGAGAAAAGAACACACAAGGCACATACACAAGAGACAGTCCCAATTAAGTAGGCCCTGGGACGTAACAATATGTTACTTTCCCGCCAAGCAATACGAAATACCTCTAGTTTTGTTTTCCTTCAGCTGCGCTCCATTTTTCGAGCTGCTCTTTTCAGGGTGCGAGTATGCTCATTATACCATGGTGTCAAACTGTTTTCCTTAACCTTCCTTAAGCATAAAGGAGTAACTGTATTTAAAGTGCTTGAAAAGAGAGAGTCTATAGTTTCTGTTACAACATCAAGTTGTTCTGAGGTTTTGGATATGCTAAGGAATTTGGATACTCGGTGGATCACCAGTAGTTGGGGAAGTACTGGTGAGCATTACCCCCTTGTTTTTTTTTCTCCCCTGCTCACGTATACTTCTTCCTGCCACAGTCGGTTGGGGTCCCTACTCGAGACGTTGCTCTGTATTAGTTGATTCTGGTGCAGAGGATGATTTCATTGTTGCATTATTAGCATGGAGCTCTTTTTGCCATAAGTTTTGTCTGGGTGCTGCTTCATCTTCTGGCTCTTTTTCTTCTATGTTGCAGGAGGAGGCGGTGGATTTAACCAGTGTTCCTGGGACCAGAGAGAGAGGTATTGGATAAGTATTTCCATGAATCATTGGTGGCTGGCCTCATCCAACCCTCCTCTTCTCCTGCAGGTGTGGGGTTCTTCTTCGTGGGGTAACAGAATGGCTCCCTTCTTCCCTGCATGGATTATTGTGGGCTGAATGACATCACTATTAAGAATCAATACCCCCTGCCATAGATATAAACTGCTCATGAGCTGTTGCAGGGAGCTCTGATCTTCACTAAGTTGGATCTCTGCAATGCCTACCACTTGGCTTGGATAAGGGTGGGTGATGAGTGGAAGACAGCTTCTTGAGAACCAGTTGTATGTTAAGGTGGAGAAATGTATGTTCCACTTTGTTCTGTTCCTGGGGCAAATAATCTCATCTGAGGGGATTAAGGTAGATCCAGCTAAGGTATGGGCTGTTTCTGAAACTTCTACAGGCTGTTTATCAACAACTTTAAGTTTCTTTCCAGAAACTTAAGAAATGTTTCACCTCAGCACCGATCTGCTTGTGGTAAGGATAGCCCTGGGTGAGTGGGGCAACTGACTGGAGGGAGGCTCTGCAAGGGGTGGCGGTTCCTGTTCAGTGTCCTGATGGTCTGTTGTTTGTTCCTGAGCTGTTGCGTGCAGCTGTGTTGGAGTGGAATCACTCTTCGAGGCTGATCTGCCATCCATGAGTGCAGAGAACATTGGCTTCTGTCCGTCAACGTTTTTGGTGGCCCATCATGGACCAAGATGCCAGACAATTCATGGCGGCCTGCTTGGTTTGCGGCCAGAATAAGTCTTCCAATAAGCCTCCTGCTGGTCTGCTACAATCCTTTCCCATTTCCTCCCACCTCTGTTCTCACATTTCTCTTAATTTTGTAACTGGCCTCCCTCTCTCTAAAGGCAACACTGCTATACTGATGGTGGTTGACTGTTTTTCCAAGTCTCTGGTCTCTGACAGGGGCCCCCAGTTCATTTTCCACTATTGGTGAGAGTTCTGTCGTTTGACTGGGGCTACTGCAAGTCTGACTTCAGGATTCCATCCACAGAACAACGGGCAGTCTGAGCGGGCCAACCTAGATTTGGTGCATATGCTTCACTGTCTGGCATCACATAATCCTGCCTCCTGGAGCCAGCAGCTCACCTGGGTAGAATATGCACACAAAACATTTCATGTGGCATCTACTGGTATGTCCCCTTTTCAGTGTTGACTTGGTTATCACCATCCTTTGTTGTCGTGTGTACACAGTCTTCCATGTCTCTTGAATTAAACCTTTTTATTTATTTCCCCTCTGAACCCTATTTTTTCTGTCCCATACCCCCACCCCCCTGTCTGATTGACTGGGTCCCTGTGTATACTGTCAGGAGGTTGTTGGAACCCAGGAGGTGTGGTGGGGGATACCAATATATTGTTGACTGGGAGGGATACGGTCTGGAGGAGAGATGTTGGGTACCATCTCGGGATATTCTGGACTGCTCGCTGATTGAGGACTTCCACCAGTGGCAGGCTTCTCCCACCTAGGGAGCGTATGGGGATGCTCCAGGAGCGGGGCGTACTGTCAGGATGGTGGTTTGATCAGCCGTGTGTTTGTACCACTGTACATTTTTAGTTCATGGCTATCTTGTTTGTTTGCTCAGGTGCTTTGGTGTGTGTGTGTGTGTAGTGTTTGTGTTCATTTGCCATGTTCTTTTGGCACGTTGTTGTGTTGCCTTGCGTTCATCTGTCAATTGTTTCCCCGCCCTCTTGTTATCATGTTAGTTTATTATTAATATCATGTTACTCCTTATTAACTTCCCTTTATATTCCCTTTGTGTTTTCTGTTCTGTGCCAGATCGTGTTAATGCGTTTTGTTGTGCACGTCTTGTTTTTGTGTCATTCCTAGTTTTCTAGTCGAGCCTTATTTTTTTTAGCTTTATTTTTGTCCAAAGTCATTCAACTAAGACTCCAAGTCATTTCTGTTATTTTTTCTATGGTAACACTTTCTATTAAGCCCGTATTTATAAAACATTATAAGGGTATTCTTAAGACATTATAATGAATGCATAATGAATTATGAAAAAAGTATAATATGTTATAATTATAATTATAATACATCATAACACTTGCGTATTTGTGGTTATAAGTTTGAGTATGATCATTTATAACACACAATGAACACCGCATTAAATCTACTTAATTTAGAGTATAATGTACTGTATCATATCTTGATATTGTTTAAGATTTGCACAGTATTTTACTATAGCTTGTGAGTGGTTAGATGTTGAGTGTTAAGTGTTTCCTTTTTTGGCTTATGTTAATTAATTTATTTGAGCTTAATACTCCAACAGAAAAAAAAATGAAATAGTTTATATAGTTACATTTTATTTTGATGATCCCCTTAATCAGTCGACTATAAGCAACTTTGCAACTACATGCCAACTAACTTTTTATTAGAGTATTAGTATGCTCAAGAATGGTCGAATCTAGTATGGTAGAATAAGCTGACATACTTGAAAAGGCACTTATAGTCAGTTTATCTGTTGGTTGACCATCAATATAAAGTGTTAGCATATATTTACAGTTTTTTAGACATATTAATACTCTAATGACCACTATTTTATATGTAGTTGCAGAGTTACTTATCAACAGCTGTCTAAAGGGTACCACCAAAATAATCAAACTGAAATTACAATAAAAATAGAAATGTGTCATATTACACATTCATCTGATCTGATATCTGATCTGTTCTAGTCTGTTGTTTGTTATCTGGCTCGGCTCGGTGTTCATCTTCAGTTGTCTCTTCACAGCAGTTTAGTCAGTGTACTGTTTGAGTACATGAATTACTCCGGGATATTGGTTTGTTTGAACTCAGAGGGAATGTCAGCCACATTAAAAAAGTTAACAGCTTAAGTCATTTGTGGATTAATGCTTATTGGAGACGCGAACCGTTTCAAACGATTCAGTTCGATTTGGTGAACTGGTTCAAGAAGATCCGGTTACATCGAATGATTCGTTCACAAACCCGATATCACAAACTGCTTTGTTTTGAACTCTCTCACAACAGACACGGAAGAGAAGACAATACTGGATAAAGTCGTAGTTTTTGCTATTTTTGGACCAAAATTTATTTTTGATGCTTCAAAAAATTCTAACTGACCCTCTGATGTCAATATGTCAATATGTCAATAAAATAACTTCACTACTAAAGAGCTATAGTCTGGCACTGCCAACTCACTGAGAAATGCAGTTACACAGCTACTCTGCTTTACTCATATAATTGACTCATATTCTTGTCTTTACTTGGTTCGTTTTTGTGAATTAAAAAAAGAAAAAGAAAAAAATGAAATGTTATTAGAACACATTGAATAAAGACTCACTGAAACAAAGCGAACATGATTGTTTTCTCTCTACTCAGGCCAGTTTAATATTTGAGTCAAATCCACAGTACTCAAACCAGACTTTCTGGCACTCTGACAGTTTGGCAATCTGTATTTCTGAGTTTAAACATCAGCTGCTATATCTTTGACCTTTTGAACTCGGGGAGGAGTTCTTTAATACCTTGTGTCCCATAGGGACCTCTTGTCTTTTGATTAAGAGCCTTGATTATGTCTGTGAAAAAGCCATTCATCTGTCCTCACATGCTTCATCTCATTTTGAAAGCACAGCCCCATTACCAGTGTGAATTATTATCGCTCAGTGACTTTGATGAGTCTCTCTCTCGCTCTCTTTTTCTGGCACTCAAGGCTGAGGCATGTTTAGATGATCAATACATTTCCACAATTTCATCAGTGAAGTGCATTTGAAAATATTTGGAATGTACAGTCTTGATTTTTCTTTTTTTCAGAACAGCAACTGTAAAAATCAGATTTGTGAGCTGAACATTAGATATTTGGCGTCAAATAAGAAATTAAATAAAATCTAAATTAGACCATGTACCAGCAATTGCATGAATGTGCATATACAATATGTTTTATATTAACATATTGTTTCAGTGTCTGCAACGATGTCTGCCATACTTGTCTATTAACTATATATATATATATATATATATATATATATATATTAGGGCTGGTAAGCGATTCATATTTTTTATCTAATTAATTACATGATGTGGTGATTAATTAATCATATTAATTGCAGATCAAATTTGGAGAAATTACTCTGAAAATATCATTTAAAGTTATTGTTGTTTAAAGCATGGCTCTGGGTCAAAGGCTGTGAAGAAAATGCACCCATGCCGATGTCCCAACCCACATATTCCAGCAACTCTTCTGTTCAGGGTAAAGGTGGAGATGCAATGCTGGCGAGTTCTGTTTTGGCTTTGGTCCAGTATTCTGTCATGATATGGTGGCTGTAGTAAGCGCAGTAGACACAACACAGGAGAATTCAAAACTAATAATCTTTAATAATAAATTAAACAGAAATACAGGAGATAATGCAACACAACAAATAAAAAAATAAATAATACCAGACCAGGAACAGAGGAAGAAACAAGGCTTAAACAACAGAGGACTGTAATCAAACTAAAACAGAATAGGTGTGGAAACTAATGGGTAATTCTGGAAGCAATCAAGGAACAGAAACACAGGCAAACAAGAACAGAAAACTACACCAGAAAAAATACAGAATATACACGTGACAATATCTTACCTAAGGAAACACCCCTGCTTTACAAGTGCATTTAACATAATCAAAATGTTCAAAAGAGGAAGTCCTTTTTAACTTCTGATTTTTAAGCTTAATGGTCATATCTACATACAGTCATGGCCAAAAGTTTTTGCAGTGACATCAATTTAGCATTTTGCAAAGTTTGCTGATTCGTTGTTTGTAGATTATTTTTCCACATGTTTCTATGGTATACTGAAAAACAGTGATAAGCATATCATATGTTTAAAGATTTTTATTTGCAAAAAATATAATAAGTCAATATTTACAATGTCGACACTTCATAACATTCGTTCTTCATAACCTCTGCAATTTGCTCTGGCATGCTGGATATTAGCAAGTTGTTTACAATATGTGGGCTTCTGCTTGTCCACTCACCTTTTGAGAACTGACCACAGGTTCTCTATTGGATTGTTATCTGGGCAGTTGCCTGGCCATGGATCAAAAATTTCAATGTAATGATCTTTGAGCCACTTCTTTATCACTCTTACTTTGTTTAATGGTGCTCCATGAAAATGCATGGATCGTCACTAAATTGCTCATGGATCATTAGAAGTCGCTCTTGCAGGACGTTTTGATACCATTCTTTAATCCTGGCAGTGTTGTTGGGCAGAAATTTGAGAAAGCCCACTCCCTCGGTTGAAAAGAAACCCCACACATGGATGGTCTCACGATGCTTCACTGTTGGCACAACACAGGACTCATGGTAGTGTTCACAATTTCTTCTCCGAACAATTGATTTTCCAGATGTCCCAAACAGTCAGAATAGAGCTACATCACAGAAAATAAATTTGCACTAGTCTTAAGCTGTCCAATTATTGCACTTTTCACATTTCAGTATGTCCTTGACATTTTTTTTTGGAGAGAAGTGGCTTCTTTGCTGCCCTTCTTAACACCAGGCAATTGTCGAAAAGTATTGGCCTCACTGTGCATGCAGATGCTGGCAGACGAACCTACTGCCATTCCTCAGCAAGCTCTGCACTCCTGGTAACACAATTCCATAGCTGATACCTCAGGAGGAGACGGTCCTTGTGCTTGCTGGAAACTCTAGGATTTTCTGAAGACAATCTTCACTGCACTCGAATCACGGATCACTCTACACATTAATCTAGAAACAACGTGAATGAACACCACAACAGCTTAAGCTGCAGACTTTGCAAAACACAAAATGTATATCACTTCCAAAACTTTTTGTCACAATTATATGTAATTTGATTGTTAAATGAATAAAAATTATTCTTTCATTTAATATCATAATGCATAACATTTAACAATTAATTGAATAATCATAATGCATAACATTTAACATATCGAAATTCATATTTCTTAAATGAAATAATCAATACTAAATATAAGTGTCTTTGCCTTGTCATGTAGAGGATGTAGGAGGTATTGATGTGAGAATCCCATTAACCCATCCATGAATTAGAAAACTATGGCATTGTTCTAAATTCATAGGATGACTTTATGGCTCTGAGATGGTTAGGATGTAAATCCTTTTAAAATCACTTTCCCCTGGAGATCCACAGCCAGGTCCAGGTGAACAAGATATATAAGGACCAGATGGGTAATAAAACCAAACTCCCTGGATGATTGCTTTTGTGTGCACCATAACAAGTCCCATCAATGCCCAATGGCAATTGATTGTGAAATTGAATTTTGAAAACATAACTTTGCATATTGATCTAACAGACACAGCTATTAGCTCTGTATGCCTAGGCTAATGGATTATGATTTATACTTCCCCTCGCCCCCTAAAAACACTATCAGAGTAACCTTAAATTTATCATGAGGATGTGTGCCAGGATGACAATAAGCAGATAATTACTTGTCAAAGCTTTTGTAGAGCATCAGACTTTTTCAGCATGAACAACTGGCCCTCAGAATACAGATACTATACCATTCCTTGGGGTGCTGTTGCATTTAAATAAGCAGCGGTTTGATAAATGACTGTGCGGTGGCCTGATGACCCAGTCGAATATGCAGCCCTATTATATTTAAAGGAGAGTGCTACATGTCTAGATCTGCACTCCCGGGAGATGAGGCACCCACAGTGCTGGGAAATAAGTGAAAGTCAAAACTTCTCCCTAAACCAGTGAGATCATTTAGAAAGTGCCCTATTTTCTCATTTATTTATTTATTTCACAGCTCTACCTCTTCATTATGTTGCATTATTCAGGTTATCTGGATAAGTGGCTACACTCTTGTTCCATTTCTTAGAATCATCTTTCTTGCTTTTATTTAAGCTGCACACATTTGCCTAATGTCACATGGTGTGTATACGCTTCTGGTGCTCAGCTTGTTTTTAACTAGTGGCATTATCTCCAGTTCATGAAGGTTATAGTGAAAAAAAATGGTTAGATGACAGAAACTGAACTTAACATGCTGGAGCCATACAATAAAATCACCCTAAGCATGGCTGACAAGTAGAAGACAAGCTAACCATATCCTTCCTATCTCCTCCACACCTGCCCAGAGTTGTGAGCTTCAATATACACTTATTTATATTCCACACACTTGCACACAAGTGCACACATACTTTTCTGGGGCTTCATATTCCCATGAAAATTCATGCTGTGGCTCTAGTGGGCCTGTGATCATTCCAGTCGGTCGGGGAGATGTCATCTGACAGATGCCTTTTATATCATATGAGCGGAACCACCTGTTAAACATTTATGGCTTGAGCTCCGTGTTTGCACTGTAAAAAATGAAAAGGATTTTAACAGTATTTTACTGTAAAAATGCTACAGTAAAAACTTGTTAATTGGTTATCAGTAAGTTTCCATACTATGTAAGTTGAATAACTATAATTACATTTAGGGTGCTGTCACACTAGCACTTTTAGTGTGCACCCAGGTTTGACTGATGTCAGAGTTCGGTTCGTTTGGATGATGTGAACACTGTCTTCCGAACTCGGGTGCGCACCCGTGAACCACACCCGAGTCCGTTTAAAAATGTTGGTCCGGGGTACGGTTCATGTGAACTCCAGTATGGTTCGCTGCTGATGTGACTGCAATCATACCAAATCGCAGAATATATATATTTTAAATAACTATGTTTCTTCTTAGTTTTTTCCCCCCAATCAGTTGTGTACATTAGGGTTTTATCTTAGATCTAATGTTTTAAATTAATGTTTATTGCATTATTTTAGTATCAAGTGTGTTACCTTGATGGTGTTAGTGTTTGTGTGAATGACACTGTGCATCTTATCTATATATTAGTGTATCCCTTCTCAGCTTGTGGAAGAGATTTGATTCATAATGTGACTTTCTCATCACCACCTGTTTTTGGTGGTTATCAGTATTACAATGGTTCAAAACAGATAGTAGTACTTTAATATGCTGGTTTATTAACATTACATCAGTTAATTAAATATGTTTTTTATTGTGAATTTAAAGGGGTCATATGATGTTGCAAAAAATTACATTGTTTTGTGTATTTGGTGTAATGCAATGTTTTTATGCAGTTTAAGGTTTAAAAAACAAACAAATACACATAAATAAATATATACATATATACATATATACATATACATAAATATGATAAAACAATAAAACCATTATAAACAAGCCATTTGTTGCATGCAGTGATTTCTAGTTGTGTCCATTTTTGAAAGGCCAAACAAAGTAGTTTTGCTTTGACAACAAAAGGCACAGCGTCTCCACAACATAGCAACAGGGAGAATAAAAATTACGTCTTCTTTCTTTGCGTGAACATTTGGGTAGCATTATGCAAATTGTCCCACATCGTGATGTAGACGTGGGGGTGTGTTAGAATGAATGGTTGACTCTTAACTTTTATAAAGAATATATCATGACCCCTTTAAGGTAAGTCTGTAAAACCTAAAAAGTTGCTACCATATTTTTAATGGTGAGGTTCTGGCAACCACAGCTGTAAATGTTTAAAGAAGATTAAAGAAAAATTTACAGTATTCAGAAATAACAATGTGCATATTTTACACAATATTCACAATATACAAAAAACATATAATAATGATATATTATACACTTTTCCATAATGTACACATAGTACACAGTAAACTCAAGAGACTTATGAAAGAAGTTTCTTCTGCTCATCAAGCCTGCATTTATTTGATCAAAAATACAGAAAAAAATGTAATATTGTGATATATTGTTAAAATTTAAAATAATTGTTTTTAAATTTATTATACTTTAAATTATCATTTATTTCTGTGATGCAAAGCTGCATTTTTAGGATCATTATCACATGATCCTTTAGAAATAATTCTAATATGATGATTCATTATCAAAGTTGGAAACAGTTCTGCTGCTTAATATTTTTTCAGAACATTACTTTTTACACACTTTTTTAGGATACTTTGATGAATAAAAAGTAAAAATATTTTTTTTTTTTATAAAATCATTACTTTTATTCAGCAAGGATGTGTTAAATTGATAAAAAGTGATAGTAAAGAAAATATATTATTAGAATATATATTATTAGAAATTTTTATTTTTATTTTGAATAAATGCAGTTCTTTTAAACCTTTTATTCATCAAATATATTAAACAGCAGAAATTGTTTCCAACACTCATAATAAATCAGAATATTAGAATGATTTCTAAATGATCATGTGATAGACTGGATGTTACATGTGACACTGAAGGCTGGAGTAATGATGCTTAAAATTCAGCTTTGCATCACAGAAATAAATATTTTTTTTTAAGTATATTCAAAAAGAAAACTATTATTTTAAGTTTTAATAATATTTCACAATATTAAATTTTTTCTGTATTTTTGATCAAATAAATGCAGGCTTGATGAGCAGAAGAAACTTCTTTCAAAAACATTAAAAATAGTAATGTTTCCAAACTTTTGGTCTGTACTATATATATATATATATATATATATATATATATATATATATATATATATATATATATATATATGTCATGCACTACATAGCATAGAACACATGCAGCTCCATCTTCTCTTCTTCACTAAAAAATTACTCTGAAGTTATATATATATATATATATATATATATATATAACTTCAGAGTATTTTTTTAGTGAAGAAGAGAAGATGGAGCTGCATGTGTTCTATGCTATGTAGTGCATGACATGCTACAGTGCTGTCAGAGTCAGTGTGGCTGGTGTGTAGATGGAATCCAGTGTGAGGGGTAGGGGTAGGTGGGTGATTGTTGTTATCTTTTAATAGTGACAATTACTAAAGCTTGTTTCACTATTCCATGTGATATTATGACTGGTACTTTTCACAAATAAAGTGATAAGCATTGGAGGCAGAAATCGTGCGTGGGTGTGTGTGTGTGTGTGTGTGAGAGAGAGAGAGAGAGAGAGAGAGAGAGAGAGAAAGAGAGAGAGATTCGATTTCTATTCATCATTAAACTATTTTATATGACGTATAGGTAAGTAGACTGCATTTTGACATATCCCACCTCAGGGGTTTAACGTTCTTGACTGCATCCAACAATTAAATTCAGAAAACAAATGCAATAATTGACAGTCTGTTAAATTCTAAATGAATATAAATACCATTTTATTAATACTAAATATTAACACAATCTAAATATTTAGACACACCATAATAATAATAATATTTAGCCAATTTTGTGCAGAACATTATTCATCTGAAGTTAAGAGTAGCAAAATCTTATAATGACTTAAAAAAAAAAGACATTTATATAAAACATTTACTTATAACATTTATGTATATGATGATGATCGTTTTCAGGTCAGGCAAAGAGGTGTACATTGCAGTTTTATTTGCAATTGCAATTGTTATTTAATGGCAAAGTAATATAATATAAAATATAGCTTTATAGATATAAATTTTAAAAATAATAAGTTCTTATGTTTTTAGTTAATTCACAGAAAATACCTAACTTTTATTGACAAATAAGTTGGATAGATCAGTGTTTCATTCTCGGTCAGGCTATACGTAATGGTATACTCTTGTTGTTCTCTTGTTGACCTGACTGCTTCTATTGTTCTCATTTGTAAGTCGCTTTGGATAAAAGCATCTGCTAAATGATTAAATGTAAATTAGATCTTGGCCTCAGAATGAAAGGCTGGCTCAACATCACTCTGTATGTTAACAACTCATACATTCTTCATGCTGTACTGTAGTTATCAAGGCCTTAATGATGTTTTACCTTAACAGTAATTTCTTTGATGATAAGTAACAAGAAGTATGATGCCAATGTTTGATTTAGCATATTTGTACAAATGTAGTGGAGACATTGAAAAACTCTGTTTCAATGTGGATCTCTTAGGATTTATTTCTGGATTTTTGATGGTGACTTAAAATTTGCATAGAAAGGTAGCACAGTCTAGCCATCTGTTTAATAATCAAACAAACTACACATAAAATCTGCCAACTTTTAACCTTTAGTGTACAGATGTGTTTGGAAAACACAACATACATGTCTTTGTGGCAGTTGGTTTGTGTACCCTACTAGTAGCATATTCAATTTATTCACCAGGGTGGGTAACTCAAGGTCATTGTCAGGACTAAAGGATATGCTGGCTCCCTGTGGGGAAAGAGGTGAGAAGGTTGGTGAGACACAGCATGAGGTGGTAATGTTGTGTGCTCCACCTCCATTTATCAAGTATACTGCCAGTTTTGTCTTGACAATGTGCCTGACTCTCTCTTCTGTCCTCAGGATCAGATCTTACAGGCTATCAAGATTATACTGTGGAGCTATTAAATAAAAGTAAAAAAAAAAAAAAAAAGTCTAAAATTAGCATTTTTGTTTTGATATTATACTCATAGCATACATAAAAACATTGTGAAGTACATACACATACACACTGACATAGTTCAGGCAACAGAAGAACACAGCTGAACTCAAGTGGCCAATTTCTGCAGTACCTGCCTGGTTAATTAGTTGAACTACACAAACTATTTCCATGCATGTTGCAGTACTCTAAATCCAGGCAGAAATACAACACAAAGTATATATAAAAAAAAAAAAGTGGTTTTATTACCCACCGGTCTAATATTCCACCATGAGATATCTGGTCATCCTATTTATGAATTAACTGCATGCTAGCCTGTCCACAACAGGGAACTTCAAGTAGTATTTTAGATTGTGTAACTCTGGCAGGGGTTGAGTCTTGTTCTTTATTAGCATCAAGTAAATAGCTTCTGAGTTTATTGCATGACAAGATGCTCACAACAGTGGGCTCTTTGGATAAATCATGACACATTCCATACAGTCCACACAATGTGAATCACTCTATATCTGTATCAGCCACTAGCATTCTTGGACATCATGAATCCTTCAAGCTGAGAGATGTTGTTGACTTGAATGTAAACAGTTTGTTTTAAGTAGAGTCTGAAATGTAAGATTTTGAAGCATAGCAGTACTTCCTCTAAAGATGATCATTGAGGACCCTCATGCTGCTTCCAGTGAGTGAGAAAGCACATCAATTTGATCTCAGAACAACATTCTACTTTTATACTGACAAAACTTTATTTTATATCCCCTAAACCTAAACCTACCACTTACAGAAAACCTGTTTGCATTGTTACACTCTCAGATTAACATCATTTACTATTTAAAATATTTTTTCCCTCAAAAAATGTCAAAAAATTTCAGGTTTACTATCCTTGTAGGGACATTTGGTCCACAAAATGTAGCATAAACAAGAACAAGCATGTATGTATGTGTGTGTGTGTGTGTGTGTGTGTGTGTGTGCGTGTGTGTGCGTGAGTGTGTGTGTGTGTGAAAAAGTATATTTGTTCCAGTTTACTAGCATGTAATGTAATTTTGCATTTTTGTTTGAATTTTCTGTGTTCTGCAAGTTATTTACTAGATTAATGCTTTTAGAAGTAGCTCCTGCAGTTGCTGGAGACATGATCCTAAACTACCTTGTTATTTTTTGGCTACAGCATTATTCATTCAGCCACCATATCCACATTTTTAGAGTATACAAACTGAACTGCACCCAGAGTGAAATAGAACATTGGTCCAATTAGCTACAGTATAGGACATTGTGCAGTTGCAGTTTTGTGTAACTGCTCTTATTTTCCATCCAACTGAATAAGAATTAGAAGTTTACAGCATGAAATGGCATTTAGCAAGCTAAACAATAGAGCGCTTTTTCCATGCAAAAAACAAAAAATAATTAATACTTGCACAGCATTTTCATTTTGTGTATTGACTGGAAATCCGTTTAACTAGCATGAACTTATTTTATGAGGTGTGTATTGAGAAATGATTATTCTCTACGGTACTATAACAGCGGGTATTGCAGGAGAACTAATTAGATCTCACAACACTCAAAATTCACTAGAAAAGAAGGACAATTCACTTCTAGACCTTGTAGAGATGGTGTGATTCTGCAATTTCTAAGTAGAATCTCATGAAATTTTTCTTTGAGCCTCACAAGATAAATAAATAAATAATAAAAAATATATACAACATTCCACTCAGTTAATAGTGCAATTTACCGATGCAAGTAATAAATTACACTTCACAGTCCATGTTTACTTGCTGTTGAATTTTGCATTGTGAAACACTGAAACTAACATTTATTTAAATATCTTTTTTTTTTCAATGCTCTCATGTTTCTCCAAGTTTTCTTTGCCGTCTCCCACATCACCCCCCTTTGTCTTTCGAACCAATGTGTTTTAGTCAAGGCGAATTTACACCCATTCATAAATTTCTCTGATATCCAGAGTGCAAAATAAATATAATTTTGAGCATCCCAGAAAATCACAGTGGTTGGACAATGGTGTTGAAACGGAATGTGATAGGCTTATGATCAAACTTTGCTCTTGACAAAGTAATTTCAACAGCCTATAATGCATATTCAAAACTAACAGACAGTGCTCAAATTAAAGGGGGGCTGGGGGTAAAAAAAAGTGAAAAATAGACTTAGTGGGGTAAAAAAAAAACAATATTTGAGTAAAAATAATAATCGAGCGCAGCGTTAGTTCAGTCAGGCTACGGAGGCATAGGCTGTGACAAGCTGATGCGGTCAAATGTCAAATCGCTCCAATCACTACCACTCTCCTGTTAGACACGGGCATATATATGTCTCCATATATAGGCACCACTGCTCGATAAGTATGCTCAACGCCTCGCAAGGCTCAAACTGCTCGCGAGAGCTATCGCACGTGTAGTACCCTAACCGCCTGATTAGGGGAGAAAAAGAGTCAATAAAAGACACAGGACACGGAGCTGCTGCAATATCTTCTGAGTCTCTGTATTGTCTCACATTAATGCAAATATTTCTGCATTCTCATATCAGTGAAAAGTATAACAACATATCTCTTTTAGATAAAAACAATATACAGAAAAAAAATATAGAATTAATCACAGATATAGCTTCTCAACAGATACTGTTTCCACAAGTTAAACAAATAATTTCAATAGAAACTTGAATCTCAATGCATGTTAATAATACGTACTGCATATTACATACAATATTCTCATGTGATACTCAACATTTAGACATATGTGCCGTCTACCATATCTTCAACTCTTTTAAACTTCTTAAATTACCTCAGGAATCATAGCATGTCAGCAAAACTAATTATCTCTTTACACACCATTAGCATGAACATATATTACACTTTCTCTTATGAACCAACAGATTCCTTTCCTTTAAGCATTGCCACCTGTAACTTAACTTGTTAAATTAGTTCTCAAAAACACCAATATGTTATTAATTCACTCTGCTTTCACATTTCTATGACCGCATAGTCTCTGCCATCAGTTTAGCATTCACTAGTTGTACATGTGATACAGACGCGGGAAACTTGAACCGAACTTTTAGACATAGATATATACACAATGAATGCACTTCAAACAATGACACTTGCCATTTTTCACAGCCTTGACTTATATGAAGTGTATTTTCCCTACGATTTACTCATATCATACCTGATTAGGGGAGAAAAAGAGTCAATAAAAGACACAGGACACGGAGCTGCTGCAATATCTTCTGAGTCTCTGTATTGTCTCAGCAGCGCGCCCCTCCCCCAGCAGGTGAAAGTTCCAAGGCAAAAATAATCAAATGATCAATCATCCATACTAGGCAAGGAATACCAATCGCCATCATCCAAAATCATACACTATGCATTAATGACATTCAGTTTATTTATTTTTTTTTTTGATGACATATTGATGATACTAATTATTATTAGTTTTATCTATTTTTATAACCACCACACTCTCCCCTTCGAAAATACATGTCGTCCCGACATTACTTTGTTTTTTACTTTCTTTCTTTAGGTGGTGCTGTGTTGTATGCAACTGTTCTAACTTATGTATGCACTGCCGGTTAACTGTATGTTCAGTTCATCAATAAAGATATGTGTAGGCCACTGCATAGTCTCGTCGCCCTAATACTTTTTCATTTCCTAATCCATTCTTTTTAGTGTGCATATAAGTCTCTGTATGTGTAAAAGTATACTGGCTGATACTGTGGTGCTGGGTAAGTCCACTGAGTCATGTTCTGCATCTCATATTGTGTGGGCTGACACGCCATTGTGTTCGTATGCTCTACACTATAGCATGCAGGGGTACCCAGGTAATCATAAGTGAATGTCTTTGGTGGTCTCCTCTCTCTCTTAGGCAATCTACACTCCAGTTCGTCTTCACTGTTATTTTCCCACAGGACTCGATGTTCATCTGCTGTATCGTCAGCTTTTTCTCCAAGTTGTTCCTCCTCCATCACATCAGCTTCCTGTTGAGGTATCTCCGTGTTTTCCATTTGAACTTCTGTTTCATGCTCCTTCATGACCTCTTGACCAATTTCTTCCCCTTCCTTTTCAGGTTCACTGGGCCAGATAACTGGTAAGTTTCCACTTGCTAACTCACTGTTTCCTTCCACAGGTTGCTGAGATGAGACCGCAGGTAAGTACCACTGGCTACATCCTTCATCGTCTTCCTCTGAACTAGAATCATCCCTTTCTACAGAGGTAGGTTTATCCACTTGTCTCTTTGTCTTTGGTAGTGTGCTGAGCTCCATTTCCACTGGCAGGTAATCACATGGTAGCAAGAGGTTTCGGTGTAGAACCCTTGATCTTCCCTTCCCTCGTTCCGGTTTGACTTCATAAACAGGGCCTTCTTCTCCCACTCGACGGATAACTGTATGTATCTCGTCTTCCCAGTGATTGCGAAGCTTTCCTGTACCTCCTCTGGGTGTGAGATTTCGTACCAGAACACGATCTCCTGGGTGCAGCACTGAGCTCTTTACTTTACCCTCATGGTTCCTTTTGTTCCTTTCTGCGGTCTTCTTGCTGTTCTCTTTGGCAATCTCAAAAGCTTCCTGCATTCCTTGCCTCCATCTCTTTACGTATTCCTTATGGTTGTTAGTCCCTTCTGCTGCCGTTAATCCAAAGAGCAAGTCAACAGGTAGTCTCGGCGATCTCCCAAACAAGAGATAGAACGGTGAAAATCCAGTAACCTCACATCGCGTACTGTTGTAGGCAAAAGTTAGTTTGTTCAATGACTCCTTCCAGTTGGACTTCTGCGTTTCTGTCAAGGTTTTTAACATCTGGAGCAACGTCCGGTTAAAACGTTCAACCTGTCCGTTCCCTTGCGGGTGATATGGAGTTGTTCGCGATCCTGCAATTCCACAATTCTTTTTTAACTGGTAGAGCAACTGATTCTCGAATTCTGCTCCCTGGTCATGATGGATCCTTTGGGGAAATCCGAATTTTAGTGCATAGTCATTGAATATTCGATCAGCGACAGTTTTTGCAGATTTTGATGTGGTGGCGTACACTTGTGCAAACCTTGTGAAGTGATCAATTATCACCAGGATATATTCATACCCTCCTTTACTTCTGTCCAGGTGCAGAAAGTCAATGGAAATGAGTTCAAATGGGTGAGTGGTGACAATATTCATGAGTGGTGCTCTGGTTTCTCTACTTGGTTTCTTTTGTTTCAGACAGTTACAACTCTTGGTCACAAAATGTTCAATTTCACCCTGCATTTTTGGCCAGAAGAATCTGTCTCCAATCAATGACGTTGTCCTCTCCACTCCTTGATGCCCCATTTTACTATGTAACTCCTGAAGGACCCGTTGTTTATATATTTCAGGCAGCACAAGCTGAGATCGGGTAGCTGTCTTCCGGCGGAGTATTCCATCTTCTCCAATGCACAATTTGTCCCATTGACGCAGCAAACTTCTACCCTGTGCACTGAATGTCCTTAATAAGTGTCTGGAGGGTTTTTCGCCAGCCATCTTACATTGTACTACAGGTCCAATGTGGGTGTCACTTCTCTGCGCTTGACGTATATCATCGGTGGAAAAAGACTGGCCAGACTCAGCACACTCCGTTGGGTCATATGGCGAACTCATGGCTGTCCATGACATGGCAAGATCTTGAACTTCTACAGCCTGTATGGTTGCTTCGACGCAATCGGATGAGAGTTCCTCCGTACATTGCTCCATCATTGTTCCAACTTCCAGTGGCATCCTGGATAAGCTGTCTGCATCAATGTTTTCTTTGCCAGGGCGGTATTTTATGGTGAAATGGAAATCCGCGAGCTCCGCAACCCACCTGGACCCAGTCGCATTGAGCTTGGCACTGGTCAATACATAAGTCAGCGGATTGTTGTCGCTGTACACAGTGAAGGTAGGTGCGTAGTACAGATAATCACGGAACTTCTCTGTGATGGACCACTTCAAAGCTAAAAACTCCAATTTCCCCGAGTGAAGATGATAGTTTCTTTCAGCGGCTGTCAATGTACGGGATCCATAAGCAATTACTCGAAGTTTCCCATCTTGCTTTTGGTACAGAACAGCACCAAGTCCCTGGTTTGAGGCATCCGTATGGAGTATAAACGGCTGCGAGAAGTCAGGAAACCCAAGGACCGGAGGTTCCGCCAAGCAGTCTATTAATGTCTCCAATCTCTGCTGATGTTTTTCTGTCCATAAAATGGGCTTCTGGGAAGGCACTCCTTTCTTTTTGTTTTTTGTACACTTGGTGGTGGTTCCATTGTGTCCGTCATCCTTTGTCTCCACTTCTCCTTTCAGCAAGTCATAGAGCGGCCCAGCGATCTTGGAGAAATCTTTGATGTACTGCCTATAGTAACTTAACAGGCCAAGTACGGCTCTCAACTGTCCCACCGTGCTGGGTCTTTTCTCTCCCAGAGCTCTCACAGCCTCGGTGTCAGCAGGGTCAATTTTACTTCCTTCCGCGGACACTATCCTCCCCAGGTAACGAACTTCCCGCTTGAACACCTCACATTTACTAGGCTTGAGCTTGATCCCATATTGCCTTAAATGCTGCAGGACTCTCCTCACATCATTGACATGGTCTTCAAAGGATTTGCTGAACACTAGCGTGTCATCAAGGTAGGGGACACAGCAATCGTCTCGGAGATCTTTCAGACACTCTTCCATGCAGCGTTGGAAAGCCGCGGGAGCGTTCATCAGACCAAAAGGGATACGAATCCATTCATACAATCCCCATGGCGTAACAAAAGCTGTCATTGGTCTACTCTCTTTGGCCATGAAACCCTGATGGTATGCTTTTCCTTGGTCAAGTAGTGAGAACCAGCTGTTCCCTCCAAGACTGTCCATGATATCTTGAACACGTGGAATGGGCTGTCGGTCGGGGGTTGTTTTTCGATTTAATTCTCTGTAGTCAATACACAATCGCAAGCTACCATCCTTTTTCCGGACGCAGACCACTGGTGAGGAATACGATGAGTTTGATTGTTTAACCCATCCTTGGGCAATGAGATCGTGTAGGTAATCCTTCATCTCTTTGTACAGGGGACGCGGTACTGACTGGTAAGTGCGTGCAACTGGGATCGTGTCTGTTAGTTTGATAGTCAACTGCAGCCCATCTATGCAGCCAATGTCATCATCGGATTTTGAAAAGGAAGCTGCTTCCTCTCTCAGCATCTGTCTTACAATTTGTCTTCTAGACTCACTGAGATGGCTTAAGTCCAGCGGTGGTTCCCATGCGATGTCAGAGTTATGTCTGGTTTCATTTGTTATTTGATTGACCCTCACAGAAGTTAAGTCAGGTCCCTCACAAGTAGCAGTTGGATACACCGCTTGTACAGGTTGCACGGTGCCTATGACCATCTTGCCTGCTAACAGTAGGTCATGATCTGTAGGGTTCTGTACACTGACAATTATGTGGGGAGATGCATGTTGTCGCAGGGTTACAATCGTCTCACAGAACTCCAACCCCTCCACCCACTGTGGGTTAACGTCAGGCTCAAAAATTAACACTGTATTTTCTTTTGGTCGGTGTGACTGTACTCTGCATTCAATTTGTACTGATGTGTGTTTGGGCACATTAACATTTTTTTTTTTGGTTTTGACTAAATATCCGCATGACATTTCTGCATGAACTTGCTCAATGAAAGCTTGAACTTTTTCTCTTTCCACTGATTCATTGGTGATTGGCTGAGTTAATTCCTTGTTGTTCATCATTTGCTCAATCACGTTGTATCCGATGATAGGATGACGAAGCTCTCTGCCCTTCATTACCAACACAGGTATGACCAGTTCTTTTGTTTTCACTTCATTTGATGCTAACCCAAAAATCACTTCCACCCACCCTGCATAAGGTATGTCCTGTCCGTTTGCTGCCACAAGGCAGAGTCCTTCAGGCGCATCAATTACCTCTGCAACATTTCTCAGTCTGATATTTGGTAAGTGCTCATTTTTCCACCGTTCATCCACTATACACACTTGAGATCCTGTATCCCATAATACATCAACAAGCTGGTCTTGGATGTAACACTGTACAAGACACTGCTTCCCTACTAAAGCAGTACACATAGACTCTTTTTCTTTTGGTTTCCCTTTTGACATGGCCGAATTTATTATAACATTGGAGGACTGATTGCATTGCTTCTTATTTTCTGTCCAGTGATTGGATTGACATGCTTTTGAGCGATACAGTGTTTGTTTACCAGTATCACAGTGTCTCCATATGCTTTGACGGGACCCTACCATCGCACTGGTCACTGCCTGTCCCGCGGTCGTGACCCGTCCTCGTTTAAAGAACCATCCCTGTGTGTCATGGGCATCCGTGCTCGACAGCCAGCTGAGAAATGGTCGCTACCACCACACTTGTAACAGTGACTACAGTAGACATCCAATCCACTTTGTTGACATGCAAAACATTTCCTTACTCGAGTCGCAGGAGGGTGATAGCGTTGTGCTGGGAGCCACTGTGGTCGTGGAACTGTCTCTCTCCTCTGGTCGTAAGGCTGCCAGTAGTATTGAGGTGGGTATTGAGTCGGTGCAGGGTATTGAGTCTGTGGCGGGGATGCGCTATTTAGAGGGGGACACTGAGTGGACATGACCTGAGGTTGCTTGATTGACTCTTTAATTTGAGATACCTCCGCACTGAGGTCTTTCAACAGCGCCATGCCTGAACGCATTTCTCTCAACTCACTCAAGATCTGAAGTTCGTGATTATCTGGATTGTGCTGAGGTGGTGTTTTTCCCTTTTTCTCCATAGGGGTATCGCTGGATTGAACTATGTGTACTTTAGTGGCGCATGGCTGGATGAGTTTCTTTTTACTTTGGCGCTCAGCTTCGTGGGCGCAAGCCAGATTGACTTTATCAAAGAGTAGTTCGTCACTTACATCAGTTTGTGTCAAATAAGGTCGCAGATCACCTCTAACGCTGTCATTCTGTAGGCCCGTCAGGATGGTGTGGAGAAACATGCTCTGGACTAGCTTTGGGTCATACTTTAAACTGGATTCGGCCTCCTGTGATGCAAACAGAATCTTTTGTCTTAAATCAAGACAGCGAACAAGAAAGCTTTGCGGGGTCTCTTTGCTGCTCTGTACCTCTGAGGTGAGTTGTTTATACAGCTCAGTAGCACCCCTCTCTTGGAAATGAGCTCTGAGAATCCGTCTTAATGTGGGCAGTGTAAGATTTGTCTTACCCTCTAGGTAGCTACGAAGCTGCATGCCTGGCGCAATTGCTCGGATTACAGCATCAACAATTTCAAGCTCAGAGAAACCTCTGCTCCGTCCATGTTCAATTTGGTGAGCTAGACTTGAGAAGGAGAGTTTGTCTTTTTGCCCAGGTTCACCTATCTGGCCAGATATTTTAAACTCTCTGCTCCATGTTGACATAACTGGTCGTGTCGATGCTGAGGGCCAATTTAGGTTGGTAGTTTGTGTTTTTGAGCTTTGCTGTGTGTCATAGCTTAGCTGCGTGTTTGTGTGGTGTGGGACACTAACATCCTGCTGTGAGCTTGTAACAGTGTTATGTTTTTGTTCAATAAGTTTTTGCAAGGCTAACTGCAATGTATCAATTTCTTTTTGTAGCCTTTCTTGCTCTGTGACCTGCACTACTAAAGTCGCGCTCTGAACCACCTGTGCTGTCTGTTGCTCAGAGATATTTTCACCCCCCAGTTGAAGTTCACAAATTTTGTCTCTAACACACAAAAGTTCTGACATGCCCCCATCTTCCAGTTCTTCTAACCCCTCCCTTTCAAAATGTCTCACAAGTGTAGAAATGACATACGAGCGGCTTGTGTCGATATCATGTTCAATATGCAGAGAAACACACAATTTTACAAGGTTTTCTCTTGATAGTGAATACAATGCTCCTACAACTTGAAGTCTTAAATTCTCTAATTGATCCATGGTTCACTTGGGCTGTGGGTGTGTGCAGTGTGTGATGCAGAAAAGCAGTCTTAGCTGGTCGGAAAATGGCAATGGTCCGGGTATCAACGATCAACCTCAGATAGCACGCACGGTTCTTCCGGACTCAACGTGGACGCCAGACGTTCTCACTCTGTTCTCCTCAGCCGCAAGTCAGAATGAATGACACTGGAGGTAGACCATCATCTATGGACGCCGACCTTCACTGCATTTCATCCTCGCTGGGGCCTCCAAAATGTAGTACCCTAACCGCCTGATTAGGGGAGAAAAAGAGTCAATAAAAGACACAGGACACGGAGCTGCTGCAATATCTTCTGAGTCTCTGTATTGTCTCACATTAATGCAAATATTTCTGCATTCTCATATCAGTGAAAAGTATAACAACATATCTCTTTTAGATAAAAACAATATACAGAAAAAAAATATAGAATTAATCACAGATATAGCTTCTCAACAGATACTGTTTCCACAAGTTAAACAAATAATTTCAATAGAAACTTGAATCTCAATGCATGTTAATAATACGTACTGCATATTACATACAATATTCTCATGTGATACTCAACATTTAGACATATGTGCCGTCTACCATATCTTCAACTCTTTTAAACTTCTTAAATTACCTCAGGAATCATAGCATGTCAGCAAAACTAATTATCTCTTTACACACCATTAGCATGAACATATATTACACTTTCTCTTATGAACCAACAGATTCCTTTCCTTTAAGCATTGCCACCTGTAACTTAACTTGTTAAATTAGTTCTCAAAAACACCAATATGTTATTAATTCACTCTGCTTTCACATTTCTATGACCGCATAGTCTCTGCCATCAGTTTAGCATTCACTAGTTGTACATGTGATACAGACGCGGGAAACTTGAACCGAACTTTTAGACATAGATATATACACAATGAATGCACTTCAAACAATGACACTTGCCATTTTTCACAGCCTTGACTTATATGAAGTGTATTTTCCCTACGATTTACTCATATCATACCTGATTAGGGGAGAAAAAGAGTCAATAAAAGACACAGGACACGGAGCTGCTGCAATATCTTCTGAGTCTCTGTATTGTCTCAGCAGCGCGCCCCTCCCCCAGCAGGTGAAAGTTCCAAGGCAAAAATAATCAAATGATCAATCATCCATACTAGGCAAGGAATACCAATCGCCATCATCCAAAATCATACACTATGCATTAATGACATTCAGTTTATTTTTATTTTTTTTTGATGACATATTGATGATACTAATTATTATTAGTTTTATCTATTTTTATAACCACCACACACGCTCAGGAACTATCAGATAGTGAATCTATCTCCTTAGGAAGTGTTAAATCAGGATTTGGCAGGATTTCAGTCTTGAACTTAAGCAAATTCACCATGTTGTTTGTCAAGCAATGGACTGAATTGATAAGAGCGAGCACTTGATATAGATACTTTGCCCGCGATTCATTGTCAAAATTGTACTAATACGACTGACTCACAATTTTACAAGAGATCTGCTCCTCGCTGGAAGAAGCTAGATATTCAACAAAGGTCAAAGCATCCATGAACAACTGGCAATTTCACCTTTAATTCATCCCTGGACGTCTTCACGAAGCTAAGCGAAGTTCTCTCATTTCATTGCCTAGTACTATTTTGGTGAACATGCTCAGACATTGCTATTGTACAAGCTAATTGTTCAGTTATGTTGCGAGGCATGCTATCATATTACCACACCAGTAATTCTACCAGTTAAGTACACACACAAGCCTTGTTAATCTGTGGTCAAGACTGTCGATATTAACGGGCTGCTGCTTCAGGCTCATCTGCTGGGGATGCTTTCATCAAATTTATCTGACTTATTTCCAACACACTAGGCTTAAATCGGCGATCTGCTGTTGCTCAAACTAGTGTATCGATGAGTGCTTGATACTAAATTTACAGATCGTAAATTTTGCATGTAACAATGCTAAAACGTTATCCGACAAGGGCAATGCTGATTGCCTAAATTAGAGTCTGACCATATGGCGTGCTGCTTTACAGGTGCATGCTGATCTTTTAGCTGGTTAAAAGAGCACCCTTCACTACTCTTATAATACTGACACTGACCGCAAGGAGAAGGAGGAGAATGATGAGGAGGACGAGAAGAATGAGTGTTCACGCTACTGTTGTTCACGCTACTCTCCTACTGCTCATACCAAGCTCAGGGACATGCTGCTTGCTCTTGCGGTTCTCCCGCTCCTTTCGCTGCTATTACCAGCTACTTTAACTAAAGAGAGGCCCACTATCTTTGCCTCATTAGAGGGGAGAATACCCCTTCACTAGTCAGTAGGCTATATTAAGGATATCTCAATAACACTGCCTTATGAAGTGGTTATGAAGACACTCATCTTCATAACCAGGCTACAGAATAGACGTCCCACTGCTGCATCTACATGATTATCACTGTTTGCTTTAAAGACATTACTAAGAGTCTTAATTGTCATGTATTTGGTATATATTTCATATATTTCTAAGCTGATGGTTCCTGGGGTTAATGTTAAAGCTTTTGTATGTTCAATTATTCTGGGAACGAGAACCCCCATAAGGAACCATACCGCCAAAGATACATTGTGTTCAATAAACTCAACTCAATAAACTTGCCAAAGTGGTTCCTGTCTGAAATGACAAATGTGATTAAATTCATGCAATGTATATGATAAATTTCCTGAATTAGTTATTTAAAATAATTTATATTAAGTTTGTTTATGGGCTAGTTATTATGTGTCTTTACATTTTAAAAGCCCCGCCCCATATGTCTAAAGACCATTAAACAAAGGCATTGTTGACATGACTGCTTGATTGGCGCCATTCTGGTGAAGCTCACTTCAGCTAAAAAATAGAGAATAATAAACCTCCACTTGCAGTCTGGAAGAGAAAGCTTCTTACTGACTTTCCACTATATTTATCAACTCCATGTTGGGCTTTTGTATTCCTTGCATTAATTATTATTAGGCCTGGTTCAAGGGTGCTAGAGATCTCAATGAAGATGAGTGAAAGCTTTTTAGTAATTATAAAGGGGAGTGCTCGTTGTGCGGTTTCTGTTCTTTATATAATCCATTCAGAATTGTATAAAACATGTTTTCATGCTGCTAAAACCAAGGGCCACATACACGCTGCAAAGTTTCTTGAATTACATCGGCTTATAAATGCAGTATTCACTCTTGAAAAAGCTATGATTGATATATTGATAGCCATAGTTAGTTCCCGAATAAAGCAGACTTTTGGCCTAAAATGGTTGAATAGTCTACTGACTGAGAGACTCACTCATAACAGTCCCTTGCTGCCACCCACTGGAGATAACTATGTAAACTGCACTGAAATCATTGAACACCAACATACTGTACATTTAGCATTTAAACAAGCCTTTTGGAACAAACATTATTATCACAAAGTGTCAATCATCCAGTTTTTTTATTAGGGAAATAATAAATACTGCATTGGTAAATGATGCTTGAATTATTCTGTTGGACATGAATTACTGTTCAAAGTAATTTCTGTTCACCAAGCCTGCATTTTATTTGATCCAAAATACAGTGAAAACAGTAATATCATGATACATTATAACAATTTAAAATAATAATAATACAATAGTAAACAATTTTCAGCATTATTACTCCAGTATTCAGTGTCACACGATCTTCAGAAATCATTATAATATGATGATTTGCTGCTAAATAAACATTTCTAAATATTATCAGTGTTGAAAACAGTTGTGTACAATTTTATTTTATTTTTTCAGGATTCTAAGATTAATAGAAAGTTCAAAAGAACAACATTTATCTGAAATATATATAATTTGTAATATTATACACTACCATTCAAAAGTTTGGGGTTAGTAAGAATTTAAAATATTTACTTATTTTTTGGGTGGAAAGAAATTAAAGAAATTAATACTTTTATTCAGAAAGGATGCAGTGAATTGACCACAAGTGACAGTAAAGACATTTAAAATGTTTCAAAATATTCTATTTCAGATAAATGATGTTCTTTTGAACTTTCTACTCATCAAAGAATCCTGAAAACTATTTGTACAAAACTGTTTTCAACGTTGGTTTATGTCTTCACCCTCTGGTTCCTGAAATCACCTTGAGAGCTGTTATGGATAAATGAGTTGACTTTTGAGAATCCTGGACATGCCTATGTTAAACTTATGAACTATTATAAAGGCTATATCCTATTTGCCCAGTTGTCTTGCACTCTTTGAATAATAACTGTTCTCTATAGTATCATTACAGCCTAATAGCATTTTTCCATCCTTTTGCTACTCTCAAAGTAATGAAAACTCCTTAAACGGGTCCATTTGAAGTTACTGAATGCTCCTTTGTCACTGCTTTCTAAAACATTATGAAATAACCATGTTTGTGCCACTTCTGAACCTGAATACCATTCAGTGAGTCTGAAAGCCATCTGACAATTTTAGGCTGTTTTTGAGAAATTATAATGTATTTTGATGCCAAATTCTTTTACAGATCTTCAAGTATATTTGGTATATTTGCCATAGTTGCCCTTTTGGGTCTGCTGCTTTGTCACCCTTTAAATCCAGTATTACTTGGAGTAAGTCATTTAAAAGAAGAATAGTACCTTATCTCTCTTTGTTATGCAACATTGGACTGATAATTTTTTTATCAACACAAAAACTTGTCATTTTATGTAAACCTGT
This sequence comes from Carassius gibelio, assembly GCF_023724105.1. Taxonomy (NCBI): domain Eukaryota; kingdom Metazoa; phylum Chordata; class Actinopteri; order Cypriniformes; family Cyprinidae; genus Carassius; species Carassius gibelio. Next base: position 8,051,806 of record NC_068397.1, on the reverse strand, counting down.
TTTTAATAAATAGTATATGGTTTATTATAGTTTATGCATGATGATGATCAAATATATTGTATTTAAATTGTGAGACTACGCTTATTTATTTATTTATTTTATGAGCACCGTGGACAGCGCTAAAACGTATGAGCAATAATTTGAGTCAAACTTTCCCCAGTGAGCATTCTCCACGAGATAAACGTTTTACCAATCTTTTAATATGTCGTGCGACAGAACAGAGACGGAGCAGCTTCGCTGCAGAGGTTTTGTCCTCTTAACCTGGATGTTGCGCCCAGAAGAGCAGACGGACTTTGACGTCGGCTAAGAAGGAGGTACACTAACATCAACACAGACAGTTACAGCGCATATAAGATTGTAATCACCACACGGTGGAGCAAAGGGACGCAAACTTTATTCCCACATTTGAACCGATGAACCGAGCAACAAAGTTCAGCAATTGAAGAAAAAAAAAATCTTCCTGCATATCATCCAACACTTAAACTCTACTGCAAATAACTGTCCTCTCTATGGATCGCAGTCTCTTGTCAAAATGCCACAGCACATTAAATGTTTTGCTTTCCCCCAGAAAACAATGCAGTGACTTTTGTTCAATGTGCGCTCAGAACGGATTGCGATGATTGCGTCCAACTTGAGTGTGATCAGTTGCAGGAGGGCGAACAGCGCGCTGTGCCTCAGTGCAGTGGAGGAACATTTGGAGGCGTCCTCCTCCTATCGCAACCTCAGTCCAACCGGCCACCTGCTCGTGGCTGTGACCTTGGGCTTCATCGGCGTTTTCGGATTCCTCAACAACCTTCTGGTTCTCGTGCTCTTCTGCCGCTACAAGATTCTGCGGTCCCCCATCAACTTTTTGCTGGTGAATATTTGCTTGAGTGATCTCCTGGTATGCGTGTTGGGCACGCCGTTCAGCTTTGCGGCGAGCACTCAAGGGCGATGGCTCATCGGTGACACTGGATGTGTGTGGTACGGCTTTGCCAACTCGTTGTTAGGTGAGTGTTTCTACACCTACAGTAGTCTATGCGTTATTCAGACCATCAGTTGTTTTGTTTTTGCAGTAGAGTCTAAAGATTAGTTTGAATTTGATCCCAACTGGAATGAATCAATCAAATGATCAAAAACCCTATCAATCACAAGTATCTAAATTATCCAGTTGTGTCTGCATTTGCAAGATTAGCTTAACGTGTAGCGATAACTAAATTTACATGGTATCTTTTTGCTGCAGCAGCTAAAATTGCATAATATAAGATAAACCACATCTGAGACACTTTTTAAACTCTAGTTTAAAGTGCCAAGTTTCTATTCATGCTAGTTTTATACACTTTTGATAACTGTATAAAAATGATAAAAAAAAAAACAGTTTTCTGCCAAAATTTTAACATTCAATGGCTTTGAATTAGTGCCAATACGTTTTTCAAATTTTAGTAATATAAAAACTTAAACAAATCATAATAATACAAGTGTATACCAGCACCTATAGTACATACATTTAATTTGTCAAGAATGTCCAAATCTAAATTATTTTGACTTATCTAAATATCATGACTTTCAATTCAGAAAAGTGAAAACATGTCAGGCTATAGCACAGATGTGTTAAAGCTCTTAATGTTTTGATGAATTGTATAGAAATGTATCTTTGGTCAACAGACAGAATTGCAGCTTATGACTGCAGATGAGTCTGAAGGTTCTTGCTGGTGGCAGCAAATCTTATGCCCAGTTAAATGTAGTACCTTTAACTGATGTGATTCTCAGTCAATAACTCAGTGATGAAACACCACTTGGATAGAAGATTTCCAGTTTTTTTCAAGGTTTGTCTACCTTTATCACAAATGAACTGAACTGAGACATGAAGCGTTTGATGTTTCAATTTAAAGATTTCTCACTATGTTTTATTACTAATCATATTAATTATATTGTTGTTTTAGTGGACAACATAATATAAAAGAAAAAAATGCTAAAAAAGCAGAGTGCCAAATAAAGAAATGACGAGCATTGGTTAAAATCTTCTCTTATCCTTTCTTTGTCCATGTGACCAAATCTGAGACATTAACACTGACCTACAGTATCAGCAGACTAGCATGTCAGGCTGACCTCAGCTTAGTGATACAAAAATATATTTTTGGTTAGAAAGTGAGGCTGTAATAGAGGAATACATTTCTTTGTTAATTTTCAGAACTGCATAGTGTCTTTGAGTAATTCATTTCTTTCTAATCACAACAGTCAACACTGTTTTCAGAACTCATAAACATTAATTACATTAGAAGGACATACAACAGTGACGATAATAACACTGATGTTGAAGATGTACCACTAATTTGCTTTTAAAGAAAGGATCTGTTGTTCAATCAGGAACTACTAAACTGATAGTAATTTCATCAACCACATACTTCAATCCACTTAGTACTTTTCATAGTAACTATTGCCAAAAGCATCTGTCTGCATGCCTTGTGAAATTGTTTGTTTTCTTATGCAATGTTTTAGACTCAAATGGGTACGAATAGTATTGCATCACAATTCATACACTCTTTAAAATAAGGTGCTTCACGATGCCATATAGGAACTTTTTTATATAAATAGTTCCACAAAGAACCTCTAACATCCGAAGAACCTTTCTGTTTCAAAAAAGGTTCATTGTAGCGAAAGAAGGTTCTTCATTTACATTTACATTTACATTTATTCATTTAGCAGACGCTTTTATCCAAAGAGACTTACAGATGAAGACAGTGGAAGCAATCAAAAACAACAAAAAGAGCAATGATATATAACTGCTATAACAAGTCTCAGTTAGGTTAACACAGTACACGTAGCATGTGATTTTAAATAATAAAATAAATAAAAAGAAAACAGATAGAATAAAAAGAAAAAGAAAAAAGAATAGAGCAAGCTAGTTAGATGTCTTTGCACATACACACACACATACATATACAATTGCATAATAAATAAAAAGAAAATAGAATACTAAAAGATTAGAAAGGTAGTTAGATTTTTTTAAGAATAGAATTAGAATAGTGAGTGTTAAAGTTAGAGGGTCAAATAAAGATGGAGGAGATGTGTTTTAAGCCGATTCTTGAAGATGGCTAAGGACTCAGCTGCTCGGATTGAGTTGGGGAGTTCATTCCACCAGAAGGGAACATTTAACTTAAAAGTCTGTAAAAATGATTATAAAAAAGTAAGAAAGAGATTGGTCTTTAAAGAACCTTTGACTGAATGGTATTTTGTGGAACCAAAACTGGTTATACTATGGCATCGCTGTGAAGAACCTTTTATGCACCTTTAATTAACTTTTAACCCTGGGTAAAGTATAAACAGTATGGAACATGAAGCAAGATAACCCAGGATTCCATTTACCTGGGGTATAAACTGACCCAGGGTTAATTATTTCAAATGTCAAAGCCCTATAGATATTAATTCCCTATAAATAAGCTTAGCAGTAAAATGTTTGAGGGACATGACAATTTGAATATGTACTTTTTTATTTTGTATTAATCTTATCTGTTCTGTGTTTTATCTGTGTATTTTATTTATTTATTATTTATTTATTTTGCTTTTGATCAGATCAAATAGACTGCTTTGTTTCAGTATGTCTAGAGAAGGATCACTATAGTTATATTTTCCAATAAGTCTCTTTTGAGCAGAAAATGTTATTCTTTTTTGGCATTGCAAGGCTGCCAATGTATGCAGCAGAGCAAGACAAATCACATTTGATTGCTTTGTTTTTGGGAAAATCACCTCTTGGCTGCTTAACATAGCCAGAATATTAGATTTTGAATCCACCTCAGTATGGCTTGAGATCTTATGCAATTTTTCAGATACTTACTATGTCCGATTAATCTCCTCTGAGATGTTATGTGGACAATTTATCATTAGAATAAGCAAAAAAGGCCCCATGTCTCGTAAAATGTTTATGACTGTTGGTTTCATCTGGATTCAATTTGAAGAAAGTAATCAAAAAGTGATTTCATACTACAGGACTGTGTTCTTGAGCACTGATCCCAGAGGAACACTTTAAAATTGTAGTGCATCAAAATGTGAGTTACATCTCTCCTTACTTCGAAGAAAATACATTAATGTGTATTAAATGTCTTATTAATATTGTTAATAATGATGAGGTTGCTGAGCATGATGAATATTACAATAGTAATATAAAAAGTAATACATTATGCATGTACAGTATACCAATCAATCGTGTGTGTGTGTGTGTATAAAGATGTTTATAATATGTTAATAGAAGTTGTTTAAAATTAGTAGCTAATTTGTAATCTTTCTTCGTTCTCCATTGTCAGTGGGAACCAATATTTTTTAAAACGTCACCGGCTTTCATCATATGCATTAAAACTTTATTTTTCAAATCATCTTTAATATATTACAAAAAAAATCCAACGAGTTTGGAAAAGCTGAGTGTATCAGGCCGAGTACTATGGGGGTGCTAGATCAATCTAGGGTGCTTTTCCTAGATTGTCAAAGCTTAGGTTATTTGGTATATACGGCATGGTCTAGGGGTTTATTTAATGGATCAGCAAATCATACTGAAGAAGGATTAGATTTCGGGTGAGGTTCATTGCGGTCATGACCTTGAACTGGGTACTTCAGTTTATGTCATACACTCTCCCTGTCAAATCATCACTCTGTCAGCTCAGTGTCCACAGGTCTGAATGTTGTCCACCCCTAATACTCACAAGAGGTACTGGTGGGGGGGATTGATGCTGAAAAATAATTAACAAGCCATTGAGATTTAATTGTTAGACAATTATTGACGGACCTAGAAATTAAAGGGCCCTATCATACACCCAGGGGCGTAGCAAGCTTTTCAAAAGTGTGGGGGATGGATGTGGTTTGTTTATAAACAATAAAAATGATGAACACATTGACAGAGGGGTACAAAATGCAGGGCTTAAAGTTCTCTGGCACTGTGCGGGATTTCCGGCTTGCAGCGTTTGGCTGGGAAAAAATAATCCTACATTAAAAAAAGAAAAAAAGAAAAAAGAAAAAAGAAATCAGAAAAGGGGAGGAAAAAACGCAAAATCAGAAAAGGGGAGAAAAAACGCCCACACAAAGCTTTTTCTCTGGTGGTATAAATAATGTAACAATTTACTGTTTTTAAACATTAAAATAAAATAATATACACTTTTATTTCATAGTTCTTCAACAGGTATGCAAACAATATCCCAATAATAGCAATTAGCATTAGTCTAAAAAACGAAATATAATACCGAAAACACTCGACATGTCAACAAAACGATTAACAGAACATCTTCCCAAACACATATCAAGCTTATTTAAAAACCTCTAAATCATAAACACTCATTCAAAGTACCTGGAAAAGGGAGATGTAAATAACCATAAGTTCCCGCCTCCTCAGCACTAGCTGACCGATAACACCCCAAGAGAGGCGGGACTTAAGGCAGAACAGCCAATCATCAGCCAGTCACACTCAAAGCCGGTGTCATGTTTGAGAGGGAGGGGGAGGAGGCAGCCGCAGCCGCGGCGAGCGCAGACACAGAGCGGTCAGAGAAACGGAGGAGCGACTGTAGTAAGGCGTTTGTGCAAAACTGCGGGAAAACTGCAGAAAATGTCGAACCCTCTCACCGGGAAAAGTGTGGGTGTTAAAACCCCCACATCCCCCACGGGTGCGATGCCCCTGCATACACCTGGCGCAATGCAACGCAAGCGTGTTTGCTAGTTTCAGTCCGGTGCCGTTCGCATTTTCCCGTCCAGCACCACGTCGTTTAATTATCAAATGCATTTGTGTTAATTTGTTCACCCACGGGCGTGCTGGTCTAAAAAAGAGGTGTGTTCAGGCGCATTGCTGGTGCATTGCTATTTTAAGGAGCTGAAAATAGACTCCGCCATAGGCCAACTCAAACCTGGTCTAAAGTCTGGCGCAATGTTTTTTCTTTGTTATTTAAAACTGCGGTAGGTTACTTTTGACGCTCTAGCGGTTAATAAACAGAACTGCTTGCGTCTTGTGGAAGAACATCGTAGCCGGAACTACTTCTCTCTGTTTATGTCTATGAAGAATCACAACGGTACTGGGTTACTCCGCCGCGGTACCCCCGAAGCAATTTAAAATAGTCTGAATATAAACACTTATTATAGGTGCACCCTAGTGATTCAGGACAAGCTAAAAACACGGTTTAGAAAATGGATTCATGGTGTACTCGCTTATTATATACATTTTTCTACATTTTGAACACAAACAAAGTTACGGACCGCAGCTCTGATTGCTTGTTTCTTACCCGGAGCGATGGATTTTCTGCAAATGGCAATAGGACCACTGGGAGGAGCCAGAGGAGCTTGATTTTTTCACAGATTATCTGTCTCATATTCTACTGTCAGGACATAATGACAGGTTTAACAAATATGTAAAAAATATATTTTTACAAAAGTTACCTACTGCAGCTTTAAAGAGCGCGTTAGTATAGGCGGGTCCGCAAAGCGTACAGGGATGCACAGCAGCACACAAACATGCGCAGGCGGCTCGCACAGGGCACTGGAAGGGGCAGCACCCATGGCGCTTTGGTAGGGATCCCATATTCGTCGGTCACCGACGTGGCGTCAAGAGTTACCGACTGAAAGGGAACGTCTCGGTTACGTATGGTAACCCTCGTTCCCTGAAGGAGGGAACGGAGATGCCACGTCCCGTCGACATGGTTGCTGTACCGCTGCTGAGCTGCCGGGTCTCCGGCTCGGCTCCTCAGCGAAAAGCTGGTATGCATTGCACCTGCTGCCCTCTTATACTCAGGCTGTGATCAGCGGCAGCTGGATGCAATAATTGCATGCCAATGTGCATTGGGTCGTTTAGTTTACACTCGAAGTAGATTGGTCTATCGAAGCGATATCACATATTCGTCGGTCACCAACGTGGCATTGAGAGTGACCGACTGAAAGGGAAAAATATATATTATATATATATGCTTATGTCATAATGGATAGTCATTGCATGTATCAGAAGCTATTTGCTAGCACACGAGCAGCTCCATTTAAAGGGGGGGTGAAATGGTATTTCATGCATACTGAGTTTTTTACACTGTTAAAGAGTTGGATTCCCATGCTAAACATGGACAAAGTTTCAAAAATTAAGTTGTACGTTTGAAGGAGTATTTTTGATCCCAAAATACTCCTTCCGGTTTGTCACAAGTTTCGCAAAGTTTTTTTCGAGTATGGCTCTGTGTGACGTTAGATGGAGCGGAATTTCCTTATATGGGTCCTAAGGCACTTCTGCCGGAAGAGCGCGCACTCCCGTATAGCGAGGCTGAGCACAGACATTTCACTGATCAGAGCGATTCACTGATCAGAGCGAGAGCATCGCGAAAAGTCACAAAAGAAGTGTGTTTTTGGTTGCCAGGGCAAGACAACCCTGCACAGATTACCAAAAAAAAACAGCATTAAGGGACCAGTGGATGGAGTTTATTTTTACAGAGCATCAACGGAGTTGTGCAAGTGTTTTTGTTTGTTCCCTGCATTTTGAAGATGCTTGTTTTACAAACAAGGCCCAGTTTGACAACGGATTTGCGTATCGTTTATTTCTTAAGGATGATGCAATCCCAACGAAAAAGGGTCATGTGTTGGAACCGCAGGCGGTGAGTAAAACTGCTTAAAATATCTCTGCCTCCTTGTTAGTGCGTCCCCTCCCATGCCGTAGACCCGGGTTCGAGCCCCGCTCGGAGCGAGTCGTTGCTGCTGCTGCTCTCGTTCAGTTTCAGCCTCGGGATCTGATTCTGGATCATAAATAAACGGCTGAATCTGACTGTTAGCCATGGTTTGTTTTGGATGATGGTTTTTTCCCTCACGGTAATGTCACAGCTTCCAAACGCTCTCAACGCAAAAGCCCACTGGCGCTCGTGATTATTTAGCTCCACCCACACGTCGCCTCCAGCTGGTCGTTTTTTTCCTGGAAAAATCGGTACAGACTATCTTTCTCTTATGAATATAATAAAACTAAAGACTTTTTGGAGTTATGAAGGATGCAGTACTACTCTATAGGTACTCAAGATTAACAGGATATTGAGTGAAAACGAGCATTTCACCCCCCCCCCCCCCCTTTAATCTCGGAGACGTTTTCTGTCTTTGCGCTTGCCAAATTCCGCCGTGTAATTTGTAAAGATTTACATAATCTGATTTCAAAATACAATGTAAAAGTTGTGACTCATTCTTGCCCATCAATCTGATTAATGAAGGAAAATGGAAAACAAAATGGCACAAGATATTATGGAATTTTAGCTAATCCCAAGACTTTTGACAGGCTAGTCCCAGACTTCAAGGTTCGAATTACACACTACGTCTATTCACTTCACTGATAATAGAAATTGAATAAGAGGTATAAGCTGAATTTCAGATATTTGTATTTACTTCCTTGACATAAACACTTTGTCTCTGTGGTGCTATCAAAACTTTCTGCTGTTTGTAGAGTCAATGGAAGTCAGAAGACAAGGCAAGTGGTACATAAATTACTCACATTGGTTTTAAGAGCTGACCTGTGGACAGTGTTGGGCAAGTTACTCTGGAAATATAATCGCATTACTGATTGCTCTTTTTAAAAGTAATCACATTACTGTTCTGATTACTTTATTTCAAAAGTAATTAGTAGATAGTTACATTTCTAGTTACGTTACTTTTTTCTTCATGAAATGTATGAAATTCCAGCATACACACTCCAGATATATATTTGTTATTAAAGCATCAACATTCACAGAACACTGTTATTTTAAATGAAAGCAAGCGGCTGCTGCATGCATGGTTTGGCATTGCAGATTGCCAGCAAATAGCACTGCTTTTATAATCTCTAAAAGACATCTCAGTTCATCACAAATCTCTGTTATAACACAATAAACACATGGATAATGATTCTTTCATAAAGGCTACAATTTGTGTGTTATAATGAGAGGATTCACGCAAATTTCAGCTCTGTATTGCTTAACATTGCACACACACCTGTTAATCATTTATATTATATTAGTTCATGTTACTTTTGTGCAATATCTGAATAACCATTTATTTGTTTAAGATATTTTATGTTTTATATTTTGCGGGAATCATTTTATCCTCATGCATCTCGCAAACATACGAGTATCCACCCCCACTAGCACTCGCCCATCTTCTCTAAGCTAAGTATGGATAAAGAATAAAAGGCTTACTTATCAGGCAACTCAACTGAACTCTGCAAAAGTACTTTCTTATGTGCATCAGAGCTGCTGTTTATCAGTCAGTGCCAGTCTTTAATTAATAGTAGGACATGAGTTCTACCCTTCTGAATGACTTTTCTATGCCCGTTTAAAAAATACCCATAACTGAACTCCATGTAAGCAGTCTTTCTGTAATGGAATGATACATTTGTCTATTGAAACTTAATCCTATTATAACATTATCAAAAAAATCCCTTTATCTTTTCTGCAGGCATTGTGTCACTTATCTCTCTGGCCGTGCTATCATACGAACGGTACTGTACAATGATGGGCTCCACTGAGGCTGATGCCACCAACTATAGGAAGGTGGCCGGTGGGGTAGTGATGTCCTGGGTCTACTCTCTAATCTGGACTGTGCCCCCTCTGTTTGGTTGGAGCCGCTATGGCCCAGAAGGCCCCGGGACCACCTGCTCTGTAGACTGGACAACCAAGACAGCCAATAACATCTCTTACATCATTTGTCTTTTTATTTTTTGCCTTATTGTCCCCTTCCTGGTCATTGTCTTCTGCTATGGTAAGCTGCTGCATGCCATTAAACAGGTGAGTGAAACACTGTGCACTGTCATTGGTTATCTGAAATCAGTTTTTCAACTAAAAATTAGCATGTGCCCTTGGTAGTAGTATTTGATTAAGGTTAGGATATCTGATATTTAGCAGCTGCTTATAATCCATTCACTGAAGGGAGCATCCTGGGGTTATGTTCCTTGTTCAATGGCACAGTGCTGGAAGGGGATCTCAAAAATGGTATAGTTCTAGTTGCCATCCAGCATCTCTTAAGGAAAAGTTGACCCCAAAATGAAAGCTGTCTTATTTTTCATTCACCATTCATGTTGTTTCGAAAATGTATATTTAGTAGAATACAAAAGTAGAGTATTGGAGAGTCTTTAAACATCTCTTTTCACATCCAAGCTCAAAGCTAAACCAAGCTAAAACCAAAAAATAACTGAACACCATAAAATGGTCCCAGAGGTATAAAGTAATTAATTACTGAACTTGAGTATCTTTTTTGGATATTCTGCATTTCAAAGATATTAGTAACTTTAGTCTCTATTTCACTACATTTTTGAATAAGTATCTGTACTCTTTACTCCACTACATTTGTAGAGAGGGTTGCAATTACACATTACATTTTACATTGCAGCAGTTTTTTTTGGCTACAAAATTTATATTGCCAACTACAGGGCACTGGAAGTATTATGTCTTGTGCATTTTGCTCTAACCCAAACTTGTCAACAAGGCTACTTTGCAAGAATGTGAGTAGTTGTGAATCACAGGTGTTTTATGTAAAATCGGAACTCATAAAAGTATCTATCAATAGCACAAGTTTATGTTTAATATGAAGAAATTGACTTTGACATGCATATGATAGGCAATGGCTAGGTTAATGGTTTGTGGGGTAAATGCTTACCATATGTACGTGAAAACTGTGTATTATATGCACACCAACAAATTTCATATTATATGCACTTATCAATCCCAAGATTTTCTGTTTTTATTTGGCATATTATTTATATGTATTTTTATGAGGCCGGGCTCTTTATATATGAGATGAGGACATGACTGCAGCTGGCAATGATGCCAAAACCAGCTCATCGAGTGCAAGAAAGCTTTGACTTTATAATTATATATACTGTATATATATAGTTGTTCAGTTTTATTTTGGTATTAGAAAATGAACATGATTGCTCTCTTCACAAATCAACTCTTTCTTGTTTTTGTTACATATTCTCTGTGCATTGTCTTAGACTTTTAAGGTACCATTTGAAAAGGTACGACCCCAGTGACAGCCTTTGTACCTTTTTTCTGAGAGTGTACACTTCTGAATGGTCCCTATGACATGCTCTGTATTCCAAGTCTTCAAATGTGGCTAGATAACATTAGGTTATTTTCTGCATCAGTGTTTAACATTTCAAATCAAAAATGGATTTAACAATTCAGCAAAACACTTTGGTTGTCACACGTCTCTTAACTGAACATGGACTAGTTTGAATATACCTAATGAGAAAGGGCATCTGAGAACTGCAGCAGATGGGAAGATTTTTGTTAAATGACAATGTGAATATCATTGGGTTCTTTAAAACAGCAGTTTCATTGCTTCACGCAAGTTACTTTATTATTTCAGCCAGGAAACAATAAAATACAGTAACTTGCTCCAACTTGGAATATTGCTAGCCCATCTCAGAGGATAATCACATATATATACTCCTCAAAGGAGTGTATTTTAGTTTACTGTGTGTGAAAGCCTTCAATTTCGAATACTGCTTGTCTGACAATTTTTTTTAACTCAATAATGCCAGTGCTTGCCTTTTGATGTATTGTATATCAATAATAGCTTAATATTTGGTAGCATTTTATTTTGTTGGAAGGGAGGGTGCTTGGATAAAAGATGAGAAATGAAGTGCAAATATTGTGTGCTGACCACTTTAAGATTAATGGAACAACCTGTTCTAACATACTGCAGTCACTGTTTTCAACATGTTTTAAGAAAGATAATACAGTCACAAACTGACAGCTGAGATATAACATGTTAGTACTGAAGTCTCCCTTAAAGAGTTATGAGATTTTTTATTAAAAAACAATCGGTGTAAAACAGAATCCTGTGAGATAGAAAAAATGTCTTCCAGGTTACTAGAAACATCCAGGCAGGTGTGTTGGAACAGGATGAAGCTGAACTCCTGGAGTTGTATTTGAAGGATGAAACTGAAGCTGGCTTGTATACATGACATTGATTTTAATTAAAACTTTATGCATATAGGTTTTTGAAAACATTACTGTTATCATTTCTGTGTAAATTTGGGAAAATGGTGATGTCTTAAGTTTTACGTATGTGTTCATTCTATAGCAATGGTTTTCAAACACAGCACCCCCCCCCCCCCCCACACTCTGCATATTTTGCATGTTTCTCTCATCTTACACACCTGATTCTGATAACCAGCTTGTTATAAGAGAGCTACGTGAATGAAATTTGTTCCAATTTACATGATCCCTTCACAGTGTTGGATATGGCGCCGTGTCCACACGCAGCGGCTTCTCTCGCTCACGACAGAATGGTGTTTTTGTGTTTTTTGTCTTGTGAGTCACAGTGTTTTTGTATGTCTTCATGGCGTCTACTTGTCTTTAAGCGTGCATACGGCGCTATTCAGCTCGATCAGCTGATATGCTATTAAGCAGACAGAGCTCTCATCGCGGGAGAAAAACCCTGCAGCAGTGGGCTTTGTGTTTACATCAATGATGCGCGGTGCCACAATGCTGTTGTGGTCTGCAAACACTGCTAACCCCTGGTGGAGTTTATGATTATTAAGTGCCGGCCATTCTATATACCAAGGGAAAATACAGCCATACTGCTTGTTGCTGTTTACATTCCTCTGAACTCCAACAGCAACAGGAATGATGCACAGCATTACAGTGAGCAGCAGACAGCCCACCCTGATGCTTTTCTCATCATAGCTGGGGATTTCAACCATGCAGACATAAAGAGTGTGTTTCCAAAAATACACCAACACATTATCTTTCCAACACGAGGTAATAACATTTTAGACTTTGTTTACACCACAGAGAGGAGCCTACCAAACCCCGCCACCCCCCCCCCCCCCACACACCTCGGTGTCTCAGACCACATCACTGTCATGCTAATGCCTGCATACTGCCTGTTCATTAAGGTTACCAAACCAATTCACAAACAAATTCAGGTGTGGCCGGAAGGGTCGTCAGAGGCTCTTCAAGACTGCTTTGACACCACTGACTGGAATATGTTTAAGCAGGCTGCCACATACAATAACACCACAGACCTCCAAGAGTACTCCGAGACTGTCACTGCCTAAATCAACAAGTGTATTGATGATGTAAATTTCACAAAAACCATCACTGTCCGGGCCAACCAGAAGCTGTGGATGACAGGGGGGGTCTACAGACTCCTGAAGTCACGAAACGCTGCCTTCAGAGCTGGAGATGAGGTGGGCCTGAGGATAGCCAGGGCCAACCTATCCCACAGCATCAGAGAGGTTAAGAGGCATTACTCCAGGAGGATAGCCCATCAATTCAGCAGAGACACTCAGAGCCTGTGGCAGGGTATACAGACCATTACGGACTACAAGCCCCCACTGCGGACCTGGGACAGCAATATCTCTCTGCTGAACGAGGTGAACGCCTTCTTCGCTCGCTTTGAGAAACAAAACAGCACCACTGCACAGAAAGTTCCACCTCCACCCGGCAACCAGGTGATGACGCTGACCCCAGACAGTGTGAGGAGATCCTTCAGCAGGGTTAATGCACACAAAGCTCTGGGTCCAGACAACATTCATGGGCATGTACTGAGAGATGTCTTCACAGACATTTTCAACATCTCACTTAGTCAGGCTGTTGTCCCCACATGCTTCAAAAATACCACCATCATTCCAGTCCCGAAGAAGCCACCTCCATCCTGCTTCAATGGCTACCGTCCAGTTGCACTTACTCTTATTATCTTGAAATGCTTTGAACGGCTTTTTATGCACCATATCTAGTCTGCCCTCCCCCTCCCCCTCTCCCTGGACCCATTCCAGTTTGCACACTATCATCCCTCAACAGCTCATTTACAAACGGGTTCAGCTGGGGCTCAACACTTTGCTGTACAACTGGCTGTTAGACTTTCTGACTAGAAGACCTCAGGCAGTACGGGTCGACAGCAACACATCCAGCACCATCACACTGAACAATGGGGCCCCCCAAGGATGTGTGCTGAGTTCCCTCCTCTTCACTCTGCTGACTCACGACTGCACATCGTCACACAACTCCAACCTCTTTATTAAGTTTGCAGATGACACGACTGTGGTGGGTCTCATTAGCAACAGAGATGAGACCAACTACAGGAGCGAGATGAGCTGCCTGGACGGGAGGTGAAGTGACAAAAAAATCTCGCTCTGAATGTGGAGAAGATGAAGGAGATTGTTGTAGACTTCAGGAGAGTGCACACTCAGCATTCTAACGAGTTGCATCACTGTGTGGTATGGTGCCTGCAACGCGTCCTGTCGGAAGACTCTACAATGAATAGTGAGAGCAGCTGAGAAGATCATTGGTGTCTCTCTCCCCTCCCTCAAGGACATTTACGGAACCCATCTCACCCGCAAAGCCCTCTGCATCGCAGGTGATCCCACTCACCGGTCACCTGTCACACTCACACAGCTTCTTCAGTCTGCTGCCATCAGGGAGGAGACTGCAGAGTCTCCAGTCCAGGACCAGCAGAGTGAGGGACAGCTTCATCCATCATGCTTTCAGGAAACTGAACTCAATCCCGAACTCACCCTCTCTTCCCTCTATGACAATCAGCGAGCTTGAATAATGTAAGCATAGTTACAGTTTAATAGAGGTGTCCCCGACTAAGGATTTTCATAGTCGAATCTAAATTTTTGAATCTTACTGATAGTCCAATCATATGTTTGGGGGTGGGGCAAAATACATTAACAAGAGTCAAGTCAGACATTCAACTAACATAATTACTGATGTTTACACACAGGGAAAATGTGTAATGAACACCTTGCAGATATAAACAGGTTTAAATAATGTTTTATGTTTTGATGAACATATAGCTAACACTTAATGTCGGCGAAACCATAACAATTAATTTAATTTTATTTAATTTTTTACAATAGTGCTCTCTTTATAACGTTAGCCTAAAATGTTAGCAGTTAATGTTCTGCATTTCTGTTTTGTGCTGCACACGCTGAAGATGACCAGTAGAGTGACTCATTTGATAGCAAGTTTTTAAACAATGGGATTCAACTCATAATTTCGTGTAGAATACGCTTTGTCATTTATACAACATAATGTTAATATTAAGGCTTAATAGGCTATTTACAAAAAGGGCCTGAATGCTAATGAACATACCTGCGGGGCTCTGAATGCCAACTCCTTTTGTGGACGCGTTCTTCTTGAAACAATGTGTAGAAACACGACAGCTGAACTCTTAACATTCATAGCATTTCAGCATAATGGTCTTCTCATTATAATAGTATTTATATAACAGTCCCAGTCATAGTTATTAATATTCTGAATTGTAGTTTGACCTGCTTGCGCTGTGCGCTGAAGAGATATCCCCGTAGTACAACAATGAAGTGCTTGACTCAAAACCAAATGCATCTTATCAGCTAAATGATATATACACGATATATATACACCAGCTGAAATGTTTTGAAATCACTTGTACCCTACCTGTTT
This sequence comes from Carassius gibelio, assembly GCF_023724105.1. Classification (NCBI taxonomy): domain Eukaryota; kingdom Metazoa; phylum Chordata; class Actinopteri; order Cypriniformes; family Cyprinidae; genus Carassius; species Carassius gibelio. The sequence goes on along the minus strand of NC_068397.1, from coordinate 8,036,435 downwards.
GAAAAAATCCAGTCTCTGCCTGTGTCAATTTGAGTCTTGGTAAAGTTTTAAATCCCTGCCGCCAAGATGCTCCTCTGTCGGTCACGGATTATGGAAAGTGAAACATAAATCTATAGGGGTGGTTAGATTTATTCACACACTTTAAAATATTAATTTGAAGCTTCTTTCTTTTCAGATTCTTAAAGCTTTATCATAATAGGCTGTATATTAACTTATTGGGAGAAAACCGGTAGTTCTCTGTAAAATCAGACATTTGAGCTCCCCCATATAATTAAAATGGCATAACCAATAACACCCCGCGAATATTAGACTGTTAGGTTGGTAGTTGAATCATACTCCTCAAATCAAAGCATTGATTCATCGACTATTCGGGGTCACCCCTACAGCTTAATATTTATTAAGCGGCCCATAGGTTGAAAACCACTGGTGTATTGTATAGTTGTATTTTATATTTTATATTTGATTTTTAGGCTCTACTGTTAAGTGTAATCTGTATGCACATGAGTCTGAGAGTAACGCAATTTTAATTCTCTGTATGTATGTACTGTACATGTGAAAGAATTGACAATAAAGCAGAATTGACTTGACTTGACAGTGTTCATTGCTCCCTACTCCCTGAGCAGGGGAAATCCATTGAAGTTTTCTTCACTTCGGAACATTAATTCATGGATTTGCGCTGCACTTCATCTTCGAACTAGAGTTGTTCCGATTCCGATACTAGTATCGGAAATATCTCCGATACCACAACAAATTCTGGCATTGGCATCGGTGAGTACATGAACCCATATACCGATCCGATACCATTTTCTTAAACAAGACCTAGTTATGACCGCAAGCTTTGCCTAACCGCTGCACGATTCTTCTTCGCTGCTCAAAATGCATTGAAAACACAGGAAGTTGTGCTGTGTTGCCACAAGCAACCCCTGTTTAGAGCAGCGAAGAAGAAATGAAAACGCGTTAGCAGCCCTGATCTATATATGACTGGATCACTCATCACATTCTAAACTGCCAAAAGACAGTGAAGCCGCTTCTATATTATAGATCAGTGGTTAGCAGTATGTCTCTGTAGTACCGGTAGTTACAGACTCCCGAGTATATTCAGTACCGGCAGCTGCGTTCAGTCGCTTCCATGTAAGTCAAAGCGCAGGGCTCCAGACAGTAGCCGAATATATACTAGTGTCTGTGAATATTAAACTGCAAAATACTATTTAAATATTACTCCCGCAAAATCTACATCTCTGTGGGTGACTGGCACAGATGCGCGAGAGCTCGCTGTTTTGTAGTCTCTGCTGTGTGTCATGAGGACACGAATGCATAAACCGTCACTTCATGAGAATTTACCGTTTCATTTGAGAATACTGTCATATCATAAACACAGACACTCAAAGATCTTCATGGCAGCCCATTAAAATAAATGTTTGGTTTACATGAGTAAATTGACAATATATTAAGCTACTGTTGTAGCCTACAGTAATAGTAATACGTCTCTATAATAATAATAATTATGCCTAGATGGTTGCTTGTTTTTTACTTGTTTTGTTGTAAAGAGATTATCTGATTAATAGATCTTTTTTTATATTCTTAGACTTATTTGTTGCAGTTTTTTTATACAGTTATATTGTAAAACTTAAATACCTTTTTTAGTTTGCGGTGTTAGATTTTTGGCTGCATTTGAAGTTCTTTTTTGCATAAGAAAATAAATAATACTGTCAAATTCATGTTAGATAATAAAAATACTGTAATAAATACAGTAGTTCACCATGTATTTGTTCATGTTTTATTGAGGGATCTGTCTGAAGCACACCATAAAAAAATTCTAGCAATTTACACAGGGCTAGTAGTATATACAGCTGTATATACAGATACACACCCAGGTATCGGATCAGTACTCGGTATCGGCCGATACCCTGAGCCCAGGTATCGGAATCGGTATCGGGAAGAGAAAAAGGGTATCGGAACATCTCTACTTCACACACAGACAAAACTTACTAGAGAAGTGTGACAAAATATACCCCTGTAAATAAAGATAATTTAAATTCTCGTCTTGCACACTTTAATGCCTTATGAATGGAATACATGCTTGCTTCGAAACTCGAATCATGGTGAATATCCAGTGATATCCACTTCGAAGGGCACTTATGGTCAAATAGAACAAATGTCTGAAGTGATAAGAGAAACATATAAAAGATGCAGAGCAGGGAGGTGCGAAGACTGGAGTTGAAAAACGCTGTTCTATAGGAAGGTGTATATGTACAGGTGCATAGTTTTTCTTTATAAATGAACATAATTTGACTGTGTTTGTTAAATGGTTTTTACCTGTACTGTACTGTATTTATTTATTTTTTTCGTAGCAAATCAGCAGACTAATGTGCAGACAGACAGTAGAAGAAGTGGCATGGGAGGGAAGTATACAGAAATACTTGGAATAACTAGGAAACAAATCACTTTAAATGAGAATGGTGGGTGGAATTTAGAGTAGGAAAATATATTAATGCATATGAATGCACAAGTAAGTTAAGTAAATTAAGACTATTTCTGAGAGCTGCAGGTCTGCATATATTATTGCAATACTGCCTATTATGTATATTGCCTGGATAAGGTCTGTGGCTTAAATTGGTTAGCCTGACAGAAATCTTAGTGTATATATATATATATATATATATATATATATATATATATATATATATATATATATATATATATATATATATATATATAACTTTGGATATCAATTTGTTTTCAAGCCATCCAAGAAGTTTACTGATCTACCTGGAAGTCAAAGGTAAAACACACCACTTTAGTTTAAACCCTTTCTTGTCTTTTGTTGTCAATTTGTAGATTCTTTTAAATGGCTTGACCAACTTAATCCTTAGCATTTACTTTACCACATTGCCATCTTAATCGCTGGTGTCATTCTTTCAAAGATGAAGGTTTTCTGACTTCGCACAGGCCTACAGGAATGACATTTCAAGATTCCTGCAGCTACCGGCAATGCTGCTCCTTGATAGTTTATTTATTAATTTACATACGTCTGGAGTCTGTATACAAATGTAACCGTGTCCTCCCTTGTAACAGAAAGCGCACTAATAAAGCAGACTAGCTGACGGTGTTAAATTCACAATTTAATGAAGCAGTTTTGCTTTGACTGTATTTTGCTGCTAGAGCAAAATCAATTAATTTGTTTTAAATGAGATAACTAATACTCTGGCTTATCATAAACAAGTAATCAATTATGAAAGAAGTTGGAGGTAGAAGAAGTCCTGATGATGAGTTCAGGACTACTGTGCTTTCAGCATATATATATATATATATATATATATATCTGTATGTGTGTGTGTGTGTGTGTGTGTGTGTGTGTGTGTGTGTGTGTGTGTGTGTGTGTGTGTCAGTGTATGTATATATATACATACACTGACACACACACGTATAAACACACACACACACACACACACACACACACACAAGTTTGTTCATGCTGACTTTAACGTTGTCACTGCAGTTACTAAAAGTTAAAGGGATAGGTCAACCAAAAATTAATATCTCTGTTTGTGTTCTACTGAAGAAACAAAGTCACCTACATTTTGGATTACACTGGCTTCCAGTTACATTTAGGATTGATTTTAAAGTACTTTTACTTTTTTATAAATCACTCAATGACCTAGGACCGAAATATATTGCAGATATGTTCACTGAATATAAACCTAACAGACCACTCAGATCACTAAGATCGAGTCAGTTAGAAATACCAAGGGTTTTTACACAAAACAAGGGGAGTCTTCGTTTAGTTATTATGCTGCCCACAGTTTATATCAGCTTCCAGAAGAGATCAGATGTGCTGAAACACTAGTCACATTTAAATCTAGACTCAAAACTCATCTGTTTAGCTGTGCATTTATTGAATGAGCACTGTGCGATGTTCGAACTGATTGCACTGATCGAACTGATCATTTTCTATTTCTAAATGTTTTAAATTCACTTTAAATAAGTAAATTTTTTAATCATTTCTAAAGTTTTAAAATTGCTTGTTTTATTTTTTGTTATTATTTTACTTTATTTTATGTAAAGCACTTTGAATTACCATTCTGTACGAAATGTGAAATATAAATAAATTTACCTTGCCTTTTAAGAAACATCAAACATTTAGATTTTTGGCAAGGGATATGGACCCAAGACCGCTGGCTTTTAAAGAGGACAGATGCCTTTCTAGTTTTATATAATTTATAAAGAAAATATTTGACATTATATTATCATTTACACCCTAAACTTGCACATTAAGATGCATTTAATACCTGTTGGATATGGCATATGCTGTTGTTCTTGATGTCTGATATTTGGTAATTGGTAAGTCTTTCTCCTTGGAATGTTACTGTAAGGTAGACTGACTCGGTTGAGTATTTGAATCCATTTGCAGAGATGTTTATTGTAGATCTAGTCACACACAGGGATAAGGCAGATAATCGTGGTCAAAATACATACGAGGGTCGATATAACAGCAAGAATCCGTCCAGCAAACAAATACAAATCGTAATCCAAAAAACAAGGTCAGGAACAGGCAATGAATCATACACGTGGCAACAACTATGGCAGTGAGAAAACGAGACAGGGGTTAGCTGGCAATACTAATACTACTTGCACAGCTGAGATGGCTTTAAACAGGAAGCTATAGGAAGTGGAGAGAGAAGAACAGCAAAGTCAGTATTGGGGAGATGGCTCTCTGTAGCGGCTGGATGAACGGATGGCTGATGTTACAGTTTCAATCTCTAGGTGCATAAAGAAGATCTGTAAAGTTGCAAAGACTAACCATGTCTACCTAAAACGGCTCATTCTAACAAGTCTCCACATGTCTACATCACAATGTGGGAAGATTTGCCAAAGATTTTGTGAAGATTGACGGTCCTGAAGTGGCCCAGAACTGGATTAAAGACAAGGGCCACACACGGGCCATAACCGGCCCAAATATCAGCCAGTTAATCACCCTTAGCCGGCCCGGAACTGGGCCAAAATATGTTTTATTATTTGTAGCAATTCTCAGCCTTAAGTAAATCAGAATCCCCAAATCTGAACCACAGCTGAAGCTTATACAACCCAGACCCAATACAGAATCTTAATATTTGATAGTATTGCATTTGGTATTAGTTAATCGCCATTATTCATTTTGTTAAATGCTTTGGCAATGTACACACAAGCTATGCCAATAAAGTACATTAAACTGAACAGAATTTGTTTTCAATAAAAATAAAACCTTTTATAATAATTTTATTCAATCCTTGTGCATGACAGCATACTAATAAAATAATGTGCCCCATGGTAAACCAAATAAATATTACATGATAATGGTTAAACAATCTCTCTCTCTCTCTCTCTCTCTCTCTGTCTCTGTCTCTGTCTCTCTTTTCATGTAAAGATTATAATATTATTTGTACTGAGAATAATAATATAAAATTTTATAAAATTATAATTAAGTGCAGTTTAGTGATTTACTGATTGGCTTAATTTTGAAATGATAATATTTCATTCTGTTTTGACTTGTCATTTCAAAAAATATACTTAAAAAATACTACACTTCATTAAAATATATGTGATAATTTAACCATTATCATGCAATACTGGGTTTATATTGTTTATCATGGGTCACATAATATGTTCCCAGATCACTAGCCTGATTTGGGCTACATGATCACTGGACTGATCTGGGCCACACTCCTCTAACAATCGGCCCTCATATTGTTTGCCGTGATCCATGCTGTGCCATCATTGCCACACATGGCCCAGCTCTGGATGGTGAAAAAGTACCTGCCACTGCCGACAGGAGGCCAGCAGAGCCAGATTGAGGCCACATTTGTGCCAAGTCCATTTGCTATGTGGGATGTTGTGGAGATGCTGTGTGTTTCGTGGTGAAAGCGAAGCTACTTTGATTGGCCTTCCAAAAGAGGACACATTTCCATCGCTAGCTTCATCCAATCAAAATGCACTGGATAGCTGGCCAATCAGCATACACTTCGCTTTTCAGAACGATGAGCTTTGTAAAAATCAATGCGTTTCAGAAAGGTGGGCATATAGGAGAAACAATAATGCACAGTGTGTGGAAGATAATGTGTTTTTTGAACCTAAAACTACATAAACACATTGCATTACACAAATACACAAAATAATGTTATTTATAGCAATGTCATATGACCCCTTTAAAGGGACACTAAGTAGGAATTACTCCCATCTAAAGCTTTGACAGGATGTCTTCTAATAGCACTTCGTCGAGTTTTCCTTCAGGTGAACAGGTGTGTTATTTCAAACAAACTGCAACATGACAACTAACAAACGAATGTTACAGTATGAATTACTGACTGTGGAAAACATGAAATATTGTAATTAGTAGTTATGTCTAATTTATTCGTTATATTTTCTGAATTATATGCATTGTTAGATATAAAAAAAATATTATAATATAGATTGTAACACTGACTTACCTGTCGAGAAGAAAACTGGCCACTTCAGCGTCTCTTTTGAAATCTTTATCCAGCATTAGCTCTTTCCACCTAGAAAAAGCTTCCCCGACATTAACTCTTGTTTTCTGTAATCTACGGTCACGTTTCCTTTTACGTTCTATTTTTGACTGTTTTGGCGACTATGTTTTCTTCTCCTGTGGCGCGGCATATGTATGGTCCATAATAAGAATGCAATCCAGACTTTTAAACTTGCCGGTGCAGTTTCAAGCGCCTCTCACTGCTCTGCACCTGCGTTTCTGGCTCTGACCGAAAACGCGCTGTGGAAACGCGTTGGCTTAGTACTTTTTGTCCCTCTCTGCTATTATAGTTTTGCAAGATGGTGGAACTACATGGAAGCCTCCGTCGACCTACCCGTCCCATGTATATGAAGATAATAAATTCTTCATTTACAACGATTAGTTTAAACATTGGCATAGGTATTTGTACACCATTGAGGGCATATTTATGAATAAAAATATTGATTTTAGATAATAAAATACCTAAAAAGTTACTTATTGTCCCTTTAAGTGTTATTTTTAAGATCAGATCTACAAATATTTTTTTATGGTAAATATCAGGCTCAGGGAAAATCTTTTTATTGATGTGTTTCCTGCAGAAGTTGGATGTCTATGATGAATACAAGTTTGCGTCTTGTACTGCATAGTATTTACATCTTATTTCAGCTCTGGCTTATGTTCTTTGCGTTGACTCTTGTTTTGACATCATCTCAATCACTGTTTTCATGCATATTTTACTATGATTATAACCACAGAGGTCGGGTAGCTGTTTAAGCATGCTTTCTAAACCATCAACTTGACATTTTCAACAGCATTTTAAATAATCTTTCAAAATAATCTTCAATGCTATATGCTTGTGTGGGCAAAAACAGCTGCCTAATGCCTAATGTGCTGCATTTCAAATATACTTACAGATATAAATATTATTCCATTATTGTTTGGAATAATTTAAAGGTGATGCGAGCAATTTTGTTTGGTTTTGTTTAAAAATATTGCACAGAAATGTCTCTATAACTTGGCAGATATGATACTGTTGCAGAAACAGATATCACTGAAATGTACACTTGTTTCAGTAATAGCTGTTTCTGAAACAGGGGCCTGTAAACAGAAAAACAGAGATGTCTTTGGATTAGCTGACAGTTGCTTGTTTTCGAAAAGTGGAGTTTTGTAGTGTTTAAAGTTAAAGCAAAATAGCTGAAATCACCTAAAGCATTTTTAACCTCAACAAAAAGCTCTACTAGTTAACTAGTTACTGTAATCTGTTACAGTTACTCAAAAATGTGTAATAAAATATGTTACCTATGAAAATGCTTACTATTACAAAGGGGATAACATATTTTCTCACACAGATTTGATAATTTTTTTTGCATTGATTGCTCTAAAATATGAGACAACGATGTTCCAGGAGTTAAGGACACAAACCTTGACACATGTTTATTCGATAACTGTTTTATTTATTATTTAGGTTTATTTGTGTGCTTTATTTATTTATTTTTTATTAACTTTAATTAACTTAAGATGTTGGATGTCAGTGTTTCCTGACATAGCTAAGCAAAGATTTGATCAACAGTATCTTAGCTATTAAGATATATCTTGTTATAATTTTAAATATTTAGTTAACCTCAGAATGATTTAAAAATAGAAAGAGGTGCTAAAGTCTGATTTTGTGGTGGCTGTGCATTACAATTAAATTATTATAATATTAATTAAAGTGATGAAGGATTAATCAGTGTTGAGTACTAGTCTAAGGTTAACCCTGCCTGCTTTAAATAGTAGAAAATGTAGAAAAGTAACCAAATAGTTATCAAATGTAATCAATTACATTACATTTAATAAAGTAATTGAAATAGTTACACTATTTGCTACATTTTAAATGAGGTAACTTGTAATTTGCAACCAATTACATTTACAAAGTAACCTTGCCAACACTGTTGATTTCTGCCAACATGAAAAAGTAAGATGTGTCATGGTGTGACAGTTGTCAAAGTGAGTCTGATGATCAGTGTTTGATTCACAATGGTCACTGTATAAGTTTTTCAGCAAGATATTTAGAATGCAACTACATAATGTCCAATGTCTTTCATACTACTCACCATAATGTGGCAGAAAAATGCTCAATAAACCCACTACCAATATCAGTATATCTCATATCACTTGTGTCACAGTACCAAAATGGCTAGACTTATGGCATGTATCAGAACACAGGGGTCTAGAGACATGTGCTTGTCAAAAGAGACTGGGAATGTGTAGAAATAATTTCTAATTAAAGAAAACGATTGTGCTGGTGCATGTTTCACATCAGTCTGGGGAGCATAGCCAACAGGGCCTGCATTGGTGTGATTCAGCAGTACTTTGAGAGACAGCTCAGTGTAGGACATGACAGAACTCAGAGTTTGGCCTCAGGTGCTGGACGTGTTCATGGGCCTACAGAGACAATGGATGGACCAGTTGGACATTATCAGTCCTGCTGCAGCTGTGTGGAAGTAACAGTCTGCTCATTGCCTTGGGCACAGACTCCTTGCACACAGATATACAAAACCACACATGTTTTTTACAGCCTGAGGACTAACACTCCAACCTACAGGGAGAAAAAAGCTGTGTGCAAAGAGAAAAGGAAACAAGTGCTCTTGTTGGTAATTCTGTGCTGAAAACCATAACTCAACATGTTTTAATTTTTTATGATGTAGCTTTGATTGGATTTAATTAGGTATGAGCTACAGCTAATATTACATAAGTTTTAAGTGCAACCATGTGATAGATGCTTGCACACTCGGTAAGTGGCATTCTCAGGCTTCTCTTGCATAAGGTTACGTTAACTCTGATTGGTGAAAGAAACATGCAGTTAGCCTCATCCAGAACTCAATGCATTGTTCTCATGATTACTTAGCACCTTGTGGATTGTAGGCTGAGATTAAGCCTACTATTATTTTCATTGAAGTGCAGTATGGAGACGTGCGTATGTGTTATTAATGCTTGGAGAAAATATAATTCTTGTATAAATTATACCTGGCAGAATGCCTATACCAGGAGTCATTAGCATTAAACTTTTCTTTTTCATCCGAGAGTGCATTTCCCAAAAGCAACTAGGGTCGCAAGTTCCATAGTTACCAATAGAGTTCAGTGGAAGTTGTGACTATAGTTAGATAACAATGTTTTTGGAAAACACACCCCGGCTGTGGGTAGCACATATAAGCATGTGATCATTGGTGTTATATTGTATATAATGTCATAGCTTGTTGAATAGTCTGTATATTAGATATGTATAAACACACTTTATGCAGCAATTTGGTTATACTTTATAATACGTTTGCACTTTGTAAGTCCTTACAAATCCTAAATGTATTCGTAAACATTTTAAGGAACAATAAATATGAATGCAATTAATGTTCAATAAAGGCTGATTTAAAGCACTTAAAGGGATAGTTCACCCAAAATGAAAATTATGTCATTAACCCTCTGGAGTCGATTAACACTGATACGCGTTCTGAGTCATTTTCTCCTGATAACCCCGAAATTAACTTAAACTACTCTTTCAGTTTTAATCGTACAGATAAGAGCAATACATCAATCGAATCTGTAAAGGGTCTACTTTTTTTTTGGATACAGACATAATAACAACAAAACTTTGTGCACTTATAAAATAAAGATAACAAACAAGGTGTGCTGTCTGCAGCTTTTGTCTGTGCTGATCTTCTTTTACAAACACATCATTAAAATAAACTGTAACTCCGTGAATACTCAACGAAAAGACATGAGAGAGATATCTTTAGAAAGCTTGACATGTCTAAGTGCCGCCGAAAACAGATATTCTGTGGTAAAGTAATCCATATGAAAACAACGTGATGTCCGTTTTTCACGTCTCCCTTCATTATATCTAATGTGACCACGCCCCCACGCTGAACGAGCTATTCAGATTCAAACTGAAGCGTGCGGCTTGAATACGCCCACACAGAAGAAAAAGCAGCGAGACTGTTCAAGTTTATTTATTTTACTGTTTGCTTCGCGGTGAGAGGAATAAGACATTATTCACCCCAAAAAGATGTGGTTGAGGATTTGAGAAATGGATTTCCTCAGAAAAAAAAGAATGAAGCAGTTTATTCAGCAGAGATCAGTGGAGGGACAGAAAGCTCTTGGACTTAATCTAAAATATCTTAAACTGTGTTCCGAAGATGAACGGAGGTCTTACTGGTTTGGAACAACATGAGGGTCAGTCATTAATGACATAATTTTCATTTTTTGGTGAACTAACCCTTTAATTAATAACATTTTCCTATTTTCAGTAAGCTAATGTAAAGTGTAAACTCTTCACTTCTTATAATTAATTTACACTTCCTTTTCTACAAGCTAATTAAACAATAATAATTGTGTTAATTACAGTGACTAATGTAGGACTCACTATTTGTATAGTCTATTATTGTATTAACTACAATTTATAAACAATGAATTATCTAACTAAACTAATAGTTTGTTAATGGTTTCCAGCAATTTCTTTAAGTTTAATAAAGTTTAATACATCATAATCGAATCAGTGACAAACAAGAGTGTCCACAATAAATAAAATATGAAAAAAATCTTTTTTTAAATCTTTGTATTTCTTGGTCTTATTGGTTTCATATGTTTTTATACGGTTCCCAAGATTGACCATTGACTAAAAATGCCACGTAACTTTCAAGTAAAAAGTAATAGCATTTATTTCTTCTTGAATACGTGTGTTCATGTCTTTCAGAAGGTTGAGTACTATCAGAAGGTTTTTTTAAAGGTTTTGTTTAACACTCATGTCATGTCAGACTTTTGTTCACATTTTAAAATCATTTTTTCAAATGATGTTAATTAAATCATGTCTTCTGTTTTGAAGTGTTTATAAGGTGTGTTTGAAAGCGTAGACAGATGGATTGTTGCCTCGCTGCCAATTCACTGCCAAAAGAATGAGATTTCTATTTCCATGTCAGTCAAGGTTGATAAGGACCGTTTTTACCTCCTTAAAATTAATGTCAGTCAAAAAAGTTGACCTTAACCATCAGCAACACACATTGTTTTCAATGTCAACAGTAAAATGCAATTGCAGACAAAAGGTCCCAGGACCCTATTAATCACAGGAATAAGCAATGTAATTAGTGCAACAAGCTAACTTTTTGGGTGTCAGTGATACGCTCATCTCACACATGCTCAATAATAATAATGTGCTTACCTTCATGTTGGGCTTTAAATTCAAACAGAAGAATTCACAATTTGAAAGAAGGGTCACTCTCACACTATAGTGATCACTTGAAAGCTTCAAGATTAAAATCTGATCCCATTGTCACACTAAAAATCTGTCACTCATGAATCATCTTGTCTGCCTGCTTTCGGACTAGATTAGCTAAAAGTGAAAGCTCATCTGTATTAACACCAACACCAGGTGATTTTGCCTTGTGTGCATTGCATTTTGAAAGTTACTTAAAGGGATAGTTCACCCGCATGTCTTTATAAACCCGTAAGACCTTCATTCATCTTCGGAACACAGTTTAAGATATTTTACATTTAGTCCGAGAGCTTTCTGTCCCCCCATTGAAATTTTCTGTACGGGTTACTGTCCATGTCCAGAAAGGTAATAAAGACATCATCAAAGTAGTCCATGTGACATCAGAGGGTCAGTTAGAATTTTTTGAAGCATCAAAAATACATTTTGGTCCAAAATAGCAAAAACTATGACTTTATTCAGCATTGCCTTCTCTTCCGAGTCTGTTGTGAATGCGTTCACTGCAGTATAGTGATATCCGGTTCACGAACTAATCACTCGATGTAACCAGATCTTCTTGAACCAGTTCAACAAATCGAACTGAATCGTTTTAAATGGTTCGCATCTTCAAAAAGCTTTAATCCACAAATGACTTAAGCTGCTCACTTTTTTAATGTGGCTGACACTCCCTTGGAGTTAAAATAAACCAATATCCTTGAGTGCTAATATTTTTGCAAAGCCATGACACCATATAATCATGCATTCTTGATTGTTGGTGGTTTTGCCTGTTGAGAAGAGGTAAAAATAGTTATTTATACAGTTGATCACTAGGTGGTACCATTAACCCTTTAGTCCCTCCAGCGTGTCCTCGGTCTTCCCCGGGGCCCTCTCCTGGTGGGACATGCCTGGAACACCTTCCCAGGAAGGCATCCAGGAGGCTTCCAGAATAGATGCCCGAGCTTCTCTTGATGTGGAAGAGCAGCGGCTCTACTCTGATCTCTAAGGGAGTGCCCAGCCACCCTGCAGACAAAGTTCATTTCGGCCGCCTGTATCCAGGATCTAGTCCTTTTGGTCATGACCCACAGCTCATGACCATAGGTGAGAGTAGGAACGTAGATTGATTGGTAAATCGAGAGCTTCGCCTTTCAGCTTAGCTCCTTCTTTACGACGACAGACAGGTATATCGACCGCATCACTGCAGAACTGCACCTATCCGCCTGTCAATCTCCCACTCCATCCTTCCCTCACTTGTGAACAAGACCCCAAGATACTTGAATTCCTCGACTTGAGGCAGGAGTTCTCCACCAACCCGAGGAGGACATACCACCCTTTTCCGGCTGAGAACCATGGCCTCGGACTTGGAGGTGCTGATTCTCATCCCAGCTGCTTTACACTCGGCTGCAAACCATCCCAGTGCATGCTGAAGGTCCTGGCACAATGAAGCCAACATGACAACATCATCTTCAAAAAGCAGAGACAAAATCACGTGCTCCCCAAACCCGACACCCTCCGGCCCCTGGCTTCGCCTATAAATCCTGTCCATAAAAGTAATGAACAGGACCGGTGATAAAGGGCAGCACTGCTACATGCACCAGAAACAAGTCTGACTTACAGCCGGCAATGCGAACTAAGCTCCTGCTCTGGTCATACAGGGACCGGACAGCCCTTAACAGCCCTGTACCACATACTCCCGGAGCACCCCCCTCCCCCCCACAGGAGGCCACGAGGGACATGGTCGAATGCCTTCTCCACAAAACACGTTTAACTGGTAGGGAAAACTCCCATGAACCCTCCAGCACCCTGGTGAGGGTATAAAGCTGGTCCAGTGTTCCACGACTGGGAAGAAATCTGCATTGTTCCTCCTGAATCCAAGGTTCGACTATCGGCCGAATTTTCCTCTCCAGTACCCTGGCTTAGACTTTCCCAGAAAGGCTGAGGAGTGTGATCTCCCTGTAGTTGAAACACACCCTCCCGTCCCCTTTCTTGAAAAGAGGGACCACCACCCCGGTCTGCCATTCCCCTAGGCACTGTCCCCGACCGCCACTCGATGCTGCAGGGACCCGAGTTTTTGCCTCCACAACCACACGAGCTGCAGCTCGCTTGGCCTGCCGGTACTCGTCAGCTGCCTCAGGAGTCCTGCAAGCCAGCAAGGCCTGGTAGGACTCCTTCTTCATCCCTTATTTCCAGTGCCCACCACCGGGTTCGGGATTGCCGCCCCGACAGGCACAAGAGACCTTACGGCCACAGCTCCAAGTGGCCACATTGACAATGGAGGCGGAGAACATGGTCCACTCGGATTCAATGTCTCCAGCCTCTGTCATACTCTGGTCGTAGCTCTGCCAGAGGAGGGAATTGAAAATCTCTCTAACAGGGGGCTCAGCCAAACGTTCCCAACAGACCCTCACAATACGTTTGCGTCCACCAATCTGTCCAGCTTCCTCCCCCACCCTTTAGAACTTTGCTCAAGCTAAATACAAGCCTATGTGTTTGAGTAGTGATACATGTGAATTTAATAACACTCAAAGCCCATTTTTGCTACTTTCAGTCATTATCAAATACCTCAGCAATTTGCATTTCATTATGTGCAAGACCTGGACTAATCATAACTAAAGTTCATGGGGAATAACACCATGCAATCTTAGAGCACTTAGGAAGAAATCATTCTCTTGAAAGCATATTTCCTATTCATTCACTGTCATTTTATTTAATTAAAATCTCATGTGTTCCCATATGGTGTGAGCTGCTTTGACTGACACACTGAGGCAAAGACAAATTATTCACCTGTGCGAGATCCTTTAGGACATGGTTTCTTTTGAGAGTGAGAGACATTTGAAGTATTGGTTGTGTCAGGAACTTGACTCATTGTAATCAATTTGAGGAATGTTTTCAGCTGCTGACAGTGTGTGCATTACTATGTCCCATCATCCATATCTCATCAATAAAGCCAGTGCCCCATGCCTGTAATTTACATTCAATTATGTTGTGTCTTACTCCTCAGTTTGTTCTGCAGAAATTGCTGGCATAATGGATGACAGCTTCATCTCTCAAATAATTTCCTGTGATTTGTTCAAGTTGAATGTCTCTGTGAGCAAATTGTATCAAAAATATTTATTCTGATGGCAGTTCACTGTTTCTTGGAAGGGGAATTAGTTTGAATTCGCAGGTTGCCAAATAAGCTTGACAAGGCAATAGATTGTTCTGGAACTGGTCTGTACAAAAAATAAATACAAATAAAATAAATAAATAATAATCTATCTATCTATCTATCTATCTATCTATCTATCTATCTATCTATCTATCTATCTATCTGTAAAATCAACTATCATTGGTTCAGCCCAATTAGGCTGCGAACCCTGGTGATGGAAAATATCTGTAGGTAGCATTGCAGCTTTCAGACACTCCACTTATCTATTGCAGTTTTATGAGATTGTGCCTGCTCTAAATTCCACCTACCACTCTCATTGAAAATGATTTGTGTCAGGGTGCCTCATCACACTTCTGTATTCTGTATGCACATGAGTCTCCTCACCTGCAAGGGGCCAAACATGATGGGCAATATATATAACATTATATATTAAGTTGCCGCAGTTCTACTATGGATTTAGGTCTGTCTCCTACTGTAAATTCTAGACTCATGATGGTGAAATCTCTGTGTGGCCATTACCATCTGTTGTGGGACTCTTTGTTCATGCAAAATAATGACTATTAAAATGTTTGAATGTTTGTTTTGTCAATATAACGTATATTTCCTAATGAGACACTAATACAAAAGACATAATTAACTTACAAATATTCTAATTCACTTTAATAGTCTTAATTTTATGAGCAGAGATAAGAATTAGACGAACATGCATTTAAAACTCCATTCCATGTATAAGATTTGTATTATTAACCATGACTAAAAAGAGAATACTTAATGTTAATAAGTCAGTTCATCTATCTCTTCATGCTTCAAAAGCAGTTAATATGAGGGTTAATTGGTTGTAAAATGTTTAATAAAATCCTTCATCTGGAGAAGACTGAGGCAATGTCCAAGGCTGAAATTGTGATGCTGTGTGTTGATCTGTAAACACTTTTTCACGAGAGCAGAGAGCCAGACGATCATGTCAACCAGTGCACACCATCTGCGTTTCTATCTCTCATCCAACCCCCAAATTAAGTTGTGACACATTTGTAAGTTCCCACATAGTGAACAGCCAATAGTTTTGGACATGACTACTGTCACTGGTCTCAAGGGGTTTAGACCGAAACATGCAGTCTGTACCTCTAAGGCCCATTCAAGAACAATAAGTATGCATCCACAATGCTTGATAACATTTTGTTTATAATAAGCATTCACCACATTTCTGTTGTATTCTGCTTTAAATTCTTGAGCTCTTTAAAGCTAAAAGGATTCTGATTGGCAGTCAATGTTAATATTGTTCATCAGATAGAAAAAAATCTTTGTGAAAGTGATTGAAATGATACCGTTTTTTATTTATTTATTTATTTATTTATTTATTTATTTATTATTATAATTGTTTTTTTTTTGCTGTTATAATTTTTGTTACTATTATTGTTATTGTGGTATGAACGGTAATGGGCACAAAAAGCATCTCTTGCTCATTTGGTTGAGTCAAGTTTAACTCTCTGCAAATTACAGAAAGTACACTTCCACATTCTAGTCAGCTTATAATTCCCTTAATTCGCAGCAATCAGACAAAACCTCACATCTCAAGATCCTTTGTGCAGAGGGGTTGAATTGATCCTCTGATTGTAATTTTTTTTAATGTTAATCTTGCATCTGACCATCATGTGGGACCTTGGCCTTCTGCCAAAAATTTGTGAAATTAGTCACTGAGGTTTTGCTAATTCATTTAGGGTGTCTGCCTACTGTGGTTTTGATAACTGAAAAAGTACAGCTCTTTCTCTCACAAACACAGTTTGAAAATTAAGTGAACAGAGAAACTACAGAACAGTCTGGCATTTGTAAGAAGGCATGGCTGATGACAAGTGGTCCTTGTTCATTTCGGTATGAGAATGGGATTTAGTGTATATGCTATCATTATTAATTCCTGCAGGGAGTATCAATCAATTCCTTTGGGAGCTGCACGAAGGAATCAGGGCACCAACTCAAGCTGATTATCAAATGTTCCATCTGACCCACTTTCACATATGCACTTTTAATGCTTGTATAAATAGGTAGTTATTAATTTCAGGGTATAGACTGTTGAGTTCTTGGTTTGCTTTTCTATATTGTTATGTACTCACCAACTGTATTTACATTCTCATTATTTTCCAGTGAAAGTCCATATACTAGTTAAACTTTAGTCTAATCTGAACATTCCCAGCAGGCACACAACGTCATATGACGTTAATATTAGATTAGATTTAGGTCGCGACGTCAGGTAACCAAAATTCAATGTCAAGCCAACGTCTAATGACAACGTTAAATTGACGTCCAAGACTAACATCAGCTGACGATGATATTAGGTTGTTTTTAGGTTGTGTTATAAAATAACCAAAATCCAACGTCTAGCCAACGTCTCAAGCCAACGTCACATTGACATTGAATACTGATATTTAGTCATCAGGTATGGCAACCAAAATTCAACGTTACCTAGACGTCATAATGGCAACGTCCAAACAACGTCAAATTAAAACATCATTTGACGTTGATCTGTAGTTAGTTTTGGTTGTGGCATTAACTAACCAAAATCCAACGTTGAGCCAACTTCTCAAGCCAATGTCACACTGACATCAAAAACTGATGTTTAGTCGTCAGGTATGGCAACCATAATCCAACGTTTTCTAGACGTCAAATTAAAACATCATTTGACGTTGATCTGTAGTTAGTTTTAGGTTGTGGCATTAACTAACCAAAATCCAACGTCTAGCCAATGTCTCAAGCCAATGTCACACTGACATCAAATACTGATCTTAAGACGTCAGGTATGGCAACCACAATCCAACATTTTCTAGACGTCATAACGGCAACGTCGAAACAACGTCAAATTAAAACATCATTTGACGTTGATCTGTAGTTAGTTTTAGGTTGTGGCATTAACTAACCAAAATCCAACGTCTCAAGCCAACGTCACACTGACATCAAATACTGATATTAAGATGTCAGGTATGGCAACCAAAATCCAACGTTTTCTAGACGTCATAATGGCAACGTCCAAACAACGTCAAATTAAAACATAATTTGACGTTGATCTGTAGTTAGTTTTAGGTTGTGGCATTAACTAACCAAAATCCAACGTCGAGCCAACGTCTCAAGCCAATGTCACACTGACATCAAATACTGATGTTTAGTCGTCAGGTATGGCAACCACAATCCAACGTTTTCTAGACGTCATAATGGCAACGTCCAAACAACGTCAAATTAAAACATAATTTGACGTTGATCTGTAGTTAGTTTTAGGTTGTGGCATTAACTAACCAAAATCCAACGTCGAGCCAACGTCTCAAGCCAATGTCACACTGACATCAAAAACTGATGTTTAGTCGTCAGGTATGGCAACCATAATCCAACGTTTTCTAGACGTCATAACGGCAACGTCCAAACAACGTCAAATTAAAACATCATTTGACATTGATCTGTAGTTAGTTTTAGGTTGTGGCATTAACTAACCAAAATCCAACGTCTAGCCAACGTCTCAAGCCAATGTCACACTGACATCAAATACTGATCTTAAGTCGTCAGGTATGGCAACCAAAATCCACCGTTTTCTAGACGTCATAATAGCAACGTCCAAACAACGTCAAATTAAAACATCATTTGACGTTGATCTGTAGTTAGTTTTAGGTTGTGGCATTAACTAACCAAAATCCAACGTCGAGCCAACGTCTCAAGCCAACGTCACACTGACATCAAATACTGATGTTTAGTCGTCAGGTATGGCAACCATAATCCAACGTTTTCTAGACGTCATAATGGCAACATCCAAACAACGTCAAATTAAAACATCATTTGACGTTGATCTGTAGTTAGTTTTAGGTTGTGGCATTAACTAACCAAAATCCAACGTCGAGCCAACGTCTCAAGCCAATGTCACACTGACATCAAATACTGATGTTTAGTCGTCAGGTATGGCAACCACAATCCAACGTTTTCTAGACGTCATAACGGCAACGACCAAACAACGTCAAATTAAAACATCATTTGACATTGATCTGTAGTTAGTTTTAGGTTGTGGCATTAACTAACCAAAATCCAACGTCTAGCCAACGTCTCAAGCCAATGTCACACTGACATCAAATACTGATCTTAAGTCGTCAGGTATGGCAACCAAAATCCACCGTTTTCTAGACGTCATAATAGCAACGTCCAAACAACGTCAAATTAAAACATCATTTGACGTTGATCTGTAGTTAGTTTTAGGTTGTGGCATTAACTAACCAAAATCCAACGTCGAGCCAACGTCTCAAGCCAATGTCACACTGACATCAAATACTGATCTTAAGTCGTCAGGTATGGCAACCAAAATCCAACGTTTTCTAGACGTCATAATGGCAACGTCCAAACAACGTCAAATTAAAACATCATTTGACGTTGATCTGTAGTTAGTTTTAGGTTGTGGCATTAACTAACCAAAATCCAACGTCGAGCCAACGTCTCAAACCAACGTTACACTGACATCAAATACTGATATTAAGTCGTCAGGTATGGCAACCACAATCCAACATTTTCTAGACGTCATAATTGCAACGTCCAAACAACGTCAAATTTAAACATCATTTGACGTTGATCTGTAGTTAGTTTTAGGTTGTGGCATTAACTAACCAAAATCCAACGTCTCAAGCCAATGTCACACTGACATCAAATACTGATCTTAAGTCGTCAGGTATGGCAACCAAAATCCACCGTTTTCTAGACGTCATAATAGCAACGTCCAAACAACGTCAAATTAAAAGATCATTTGACGTTGATCTGTAGTTAGTCTTAGGTTGTGGCATTAACTAAGCAAAATCCAACGTCGAGCCAACGTCTCAAGCCAATGTCACACTGACATCGAATACTGATCTTAAGTCGTCAGGTATGGCAACCAAAATCCAACGTTTTCTAGACGTCATAATGGCAACGTCCAAACAACGTCAAATTAAAACATCATTTGACGTTGATCTGTAGTTAGTTTTAGGTTGTGGCATTAACTAACCAAAATCCAACGTCGAGCCAACGTCTCAAGCCAACGTTACACTGACATCAAATACTGATATTAAGTCGTCAGGTATGGCAACCACAATCCAACATTTTCTAGACGTCATAATTGCAACGTCCAAACAACGTCAAATTAAAACATCATTTGACGTTGATCTGTAGTTTGTTTTAGGTTGTGGCATTAACTAACCTAAACCCAACGTCGAGCCAACGTCTCAAGCCAACGTCACATTGACATCAAATACTGATGTTTAGTCGTCAGGTATGGCAACCATAATCCAACGTTTTCTAGACGTCATAATGGCAACATCCAAACAACGTCAAATTTAAACATCATTTGATGTTGAGCTGTAGTTAGTTTTAGGTTGTGGCATTAACTAACCAAAATCCAACGTCTCAAGCCAATGTCACACTGACATCAAATACTGATCTTAAGTCGTCAGGTATGGCAACCAAAATCCACCGTTTTCTAGACGTCATAATAGCAACGTCCAAACAACGTCAAATTAAAACATCATTTGACGTTGATCTGTAGTTAGTCTTAGGTTGTGGCATTAACTAAGCAAAATCCAACGTCGAGCCAACGTCTCAAGCCAATGTCACACTGACATCGAATACTGATCTTAAGTCGTCAGGTATGGCAACCAAAATCCAACGTTTTCTAGACGTCATAATGGCAACGTCCAAACAACGTCAAATTAAAACATCATTTGACGTTGATCTGTAGTTAGTTTTAGGTTGTGGCATTAACTAACCAAAATCCAACGTCGAGCCAACGTCTCAAGCCAACGTTACACTGACATCAAATACTGATATTAAGTCGTCAGGTATGGCAACCACAATCCAACATTTTCTAGACGTCATAATTGCAACGTCCAAACAACGTCAAATTAAAACATCATTTGACGTTGATCTGTAGTTTGTTTTAGGTTGTGGCATTAACTAACCTAAACCCAACGTCGAGCCAACGTCACATTGACATCAAATACTGATGTTTAGTCGTCAGGTATGGCAACCATAATCCAACGTTTTCTAGACGTCATAATGGCAACATCCAAACAACGTCAAATTTAAACATCATTTGATGTTGAGCTGTAGTTAGTTTTAGGTTGTGGCATTAACTAACCAAAATCCAACGTCTAGCCAACGTCTCAAGCCAAAGTCACTCTGACATCAAATACTGATCTTAAGTCGTCAGGTATGGCAACCAAAATCCAACGTTTTCTAGACGTCATAATAGCAACCTCCAAACAACGTCAAATTAAAACATCATTTGACGTTGATCTGTAGTTTGTTTTAGGTTGTGGCATTAACTAACCTAAACCCAACGTCGAGCCAACGTCTCAAGCCAACGTCACATTGACATCAAATACGTATGTTTAGTCGTCAGGTATGGCAACCATAATCCAACGTTTTCTAGACGTCATAATGGCAACATCCAAACAACGTCAAATTTAAACATCATTTGACGTTGATCTGTAGTTAGTTTTAGGTTGTGGCATTAACTAACCAAAATCCAACGTCTAGCCAACGTCTCAAGCCAATGTCACACTGACATCAAATACTGATCTTAAGTCGTCAGGTATGGCAACCAAAATCCAACGTTTTCTAGACGTCATAATAGCAACATCCAAACAACGTCAAATTAAAACATCATTTGACGTTGATCTGTAGTTAGTCTTAGGTTGTGGCATTAACTAACCAAAATCCAACGTCGAGCCAACGTCTCAAGCCAATGTCACACTGAAATCGAATACTGATCTTAAGTCGTCAGGTATGGCAACCAAAATCCAACGTTTTCTAGATGTCATAACGGCAACGTCCAAACAACGTCAAATTAAAACATCATTTGACGTTGATCTGTAGTTAGTTTTAGGTTGTGGCATTAACTAACCAAAATCCAACGTCGAGCCAACGTCTCAAGCCAACGTTACACTGACATCAAATACTGATATTAAGTCGTCAGGTATGGCAACCACAATCCAACATTTTCTAGACGTCATAATTGCAACGTCGAAACAACGTCAAATTAAAACATCATTTGACGTTGATCTGTAGTTAGTTTTAGGTTGTGGCATTAACTAACCTAAACCCAACGTCGAGCCAACGTCTCAAGCCAACGTCACATTGACATCAAATACTGATGTTTAGTCGTCAGGTATGGCAACCATAATCCAACGTTTTCTAGACGTCATAATGGCAACATCCAAACAACGTCAAATTTAAACATCATTTGACGTTGATCTGTAGTTAGTTTTAGGTTGTGGCATTAACTAACCAAAATCCAACGTCTCAAGCCAATGTCACACTGACATCAAATACTGATCTTAAGTCGTCAGGTATGGCGACCAAAATCCAACGTTTTCTAGACGTCATAATGGCAACGTCCAAACAACGTCAAATTAAAACATCATTTGACGTGGATCTGTAGTTAGTTTTAGATTGTGACATTAACTAACCAAAATCCAACGTCGAGCCAACGTCTCAAGCCAACTTCACACTGACATCAAATACTGATATTAAGTCGTCAGGTATGGCAACCAAAATCCAACATTTTCTAGACGTCATAATTGCAACGTCCAAACAACGTCAAATTAAAACATCATTTGACGTTGATCTGTAGTTAGTTTTAGGTTGTGGCATTAACTAACCAAAATCCAACGTCGAGCCAACGTCTCAAGCCAACGTTACACTGACATCAAATACTGATATTAAGATGTCAGGTATGGCAACCAAAATCCAACGTTTTTTAGACGTCATAATGGCAACATCCAAACAACGTCAAATTAAAACATAATTTGACGTTGATCTGTAGTTAGTTTTAGGTTGTGGCATTAACTAACCAAAATCCAACGTCGAGCCAACGTCTCAAGCCAATGTCACACTGACATCAAAAACTGATGTTTAGTCGTCAGGTATGGCAACCATAATCCAACGTTTTCTAGACGTCATAATGGCAACGTCCAAACAACGTCAAATTAAAACATCATTTGACGTTGATCTGTAGTTAGTTTTAGGTTGTGGCATTAACTAACCAAAATCCAACATCTAGCAAACGTCTCAAGCCAATGTCACACTGACATCAAATACTGATCTTAAGTCGTCAGGTATGGCGACCAAAATCCAACGTTTTCTAGACGTCATAATGGCAACGTCCAAACAACGTCAAATTAAAACATCATTTGACGTGGATCTGTAGTTAGTTTTAGATTGTGACATTAACTAACCAAAATCCAACGTCGAGCCATTGTCTCAAGCCAACTTCACACTGACATCAAATACTGATATTAAGTCGTCAGGTATGGCAACCAAAATCCAACATTTTCTAGACGTCATAATTGCAACGTCCAAACAACGTCAAATTAAAACATCATTTGACGTTGATCTGTAGTTTGTTTTAGGTTGTGGCATTAACTAACCTAAACCCAACGTCGAGCCAACGTCTCAAGCCAACGTCACATTGACATCAAATACTGATGTTTAGTCGTCAGGTATGGCAACCAAAATCCAACGTTTTCTAGACGTCATAATGGCAACGTCCAAACAACGTCAAATTAAAACATCATTTGACGTTGATCTGTAGTTAGTTTTAGGTTGTGGCATTAACTAACCAAAATCCAACGTCGAGCCAACGTCTCAAGCCAACGTTACACTGACATCAAATACTGATATTAAGTCGTCAGGTATGGCAACCACAATCCAACATTTTCTAGACGTCATAATTGCAACGTCCAAACAACGTCAAATTAAAACATCATTTGACGTTGATCTGTAGTTTGTTTTAGGTTGTGGCATTAACTAACCTAAACCCAACGTAGAGCCAACGTCTCAAGCCAACGTCACATTGACATCAAATACTGATGTTTAGTCGTCAGGTATGGCAACCATAATCCAACGTTTTCTAGACGTCATAATGGCAACATCCAAACAACGTCAAATTTAAACATCATTTGACGTTGATCTGTAGTTAGTTTTAGGTCGTGGCATTAACTAACCAAAATCCAACGTCTAGCCAACGTCTCAAGCCAATGTCACACTGACATCAAATACTGATCTTAAGTCGTCAGGTATGGCAACCAAAATCCAACGTTTTCTAGACGTCATAATGGCAACGTCCAAACAACGTCAAATTAAAACATCATTTGACGTGGATCTGTAGTTAGTTTTAGATTGTGACATTAACTAACCAAAATCCAACGTCGAGCCAACGTCTCAAGCCAACTTCACACTGACATCAAATACTGATATTAAGTCGTCAGGTATGGCAACCAAAATCCAACATTTTCTAGACGTCATAATTGCAACGTCCAAACAACGTCAAATTAAAACATCATTTGACGTTGATCTGTAGTTTGTTTTAGGTTGTGGCATTAACTAACCTAAACCCAACGTCGAGCCAACGTCTCAAGCCAACGTCACATTGACATCAAATACTGATGTTTAGTCGTCAGGTATGGCAACCAAAATCCAACGTTTTCTAGACGTCATAATGGCAACGTCCAAACAACGTCAAATTAAAACATCATTTGACGTTGATCTGTAGTTAGTTTTAGGTTGTGGCATTAACTAACCAAAATCCAACGTCGAGCCAACGTCTCAAGCCAACGTTACACTGACATCAAATACTGATATTAAGTCGTCAGGTATGGCAACCACAATCCAACATTTTCTAGACGTCATAATTGCAACGTCCAAACAACGTCAAATTAAAACATCATTTGACGTTGATCTGTAGTTTGTTTTAGGTTGTGGCATTAACTAACCTAAACCCAACGTAGAGCCAACGTCTCAAGCCAACGTCACATTGACATCAAATACTGATGTTTAGTCGTCAGGTATGGCAACCATAATCCAACGTTTTCTAGACGTCATAATGGCAACATCCAAACAACGTCAAATTTAAACATCATTTGACGTTGATCTGTAGTTAGTTTTAGGTCGTGGCATTAACTAACCAAAATCCAACGTCTAGCCAACGTCTCAAGCCAATGTCACACTGACATCAAATACTGATCTTAAGTCGTCAGGTATGGCAACCAAAATCCAACGTTTTCTAGACGTCATAATAGCAACGTCCAAACAACGTCAAATTAAAACATCATTTGACGTTGATCTGTAGTTAGTCTTAGGTTGTGGCATTAACTAACCAAAATCCAACGTCGAGCCAACGTCTCAAGCCAATGTCACACTGACATCGAATACTGATCTTAAGTCGTCAGGTATGGCAACCAAAATCCAACGTTTTCTAGACGTCATAACAGCAACGTCCAAACAACGTCAAATTAAAACATCATTTGACGTTGATCTGTAGTTAGTTTTAGGTTGTGGCATTAACTAACCAAAATCCAACGTCGAGCCAACGTCTCAAGCCAACGTTACACTGATATCAAATACTGATATTAAGATGTCAGGTATGGCAACCAAAATCCAACGTTTTTTAGACGTCATAATGGCAACATCCAAACAACGTCAAATTAAAACATAATTTGACGTTGATCTGTAGTTAGTCTTAGGTTGTGGCATTAACTAACCAAAATCCAACGTCGAGCCAACGTCTCAAGCCAATGTCACACTGACATCAAATACTGATCTTAAGTCGTCAGGTATGGCAACCAAAATCCAACGTTTTCTAGACGTCATAACGGCAACGTCCAAACAACGTCAAATTAAAACATCATTTGACGTTGATCTGTAGTTAGTTTTAGGTTGTGGCATTAACTAACCAAAATCCAACGTCGAGCCAACGTCTCAAGCCAATGTCACACTGACATCAAAAACTGATGTTTAGTCGTCAGGTATGGCAACCATAATCCAACGTTTTCTAGACGTCATAATGGCAACGTCCAAACAACGTCAAATTAAAACATCATTTGACGTGGATCTGTAGTTAGTTTTAGATTGTGACATTAACTAACCAAAATCCAACGTCGAGCCAACGTCTCAAGCCAACTTCACACTGACATCAAATACTGATATTAAGTCGTCAGGTATGGCAACCACAATCCAACATTTTCTAGATGTCATAATTGCACCGTCCAAACAACGTCAAATTAAAACATCATTTGACGTTGATCTGTAGTTTGTTTTAGGTTGTGGCATTAACTAACCTAAACCCAACGTCGAGCCAACGTCTCAAGCCAACGTCACATTGACATCAAATACTGATGTTTAGTCGTCAGGTATGGCAACCAAAATCCAACGTTTTCTAGACGTCATAATGGCAACGTCCAAACAACGTCAAATTAAAACATCATTTGACGTGGATCTGTAGTTAGTTTTAGATTGTGACATTAACTAACCAAAATCCAACGTCGAGCCAACGTCTCAAGCCAACTTCACACTGACATCAAATACTGATATTAAGTCGTCAGGTATGGCAACCACAATCCAACATTTTCTAGATGTCATAATTTCACCGTCCAAACAACGTCAAATTAAAACATCATTTGACGTTGATCTGTAGTTTGTTTTAGGTTGTGGCATTAACTAACCTAAACCCAACGTCGAGCCAACGTCTCAAGCCAACGTCACATTGACATCAAATACTGATGTTTAGTCGTCAGGTATGGCAACCAAAATCCAACGTTTTCTAGACGTCATAATGGCAACGTCCAAACAACGTCAAATTAAAACATCATTTGACGTTGATCTGTAGTTAGTTTTAGGTTGTGGCATTAACTAACCAAAATCCAACGTCGAGCCAACGTCTCAAGCCAACGTTACACTGACATCAAATACTGATATTAAGTCGTCAGGTATGGCAACCACAATCCAACGTTTTCTAGACGTCATAATTGCAACGTCCAAACAACGTCAAATTAAAACATCATTTGACGTTGATCTGTAGTTTGTTTTAGGTTGTGGCATTAACTAACCTAAACCCAACGTCGAGCCAACGTCTCAAGCCAACGTCACATTGACATCAAATACTGATGTTTAGTCGTCAGGTATGGCAACCAAAATCCAACTTTTTCTAGACGTCATAATGGCAACATCCAAACAACGTCAAATTTAAACATAATTTGACGTTGATCTGTAGTTAGTTTTAGGTTGTGGCATTAACTAACCAAAATCCAACGTCGTGCCAACGTCTCAAGCCAACGTCACATTGACATCAAAAACTGATGTTTAGTCGTCAGGTATGGCAACCATAATCCAACGTTTTCTAGACATCATAATGGCAACATCCACACAACGTCAAATTAAAACATCATTTGATGTTGATCTGTAGTTAGTTTTATGTTGTGGCATTAACCAACCAAAATCCAGCGTCAAGACAACGTCTCAAGCCAACGTCAGATTGACATCAAATACTGATATTTAGTCGCCAGGTATGGCAACCAAAAGTCATAATGTTAATGTCCAAACAACGTCAAATTTTAACATCATTTGACGTTGATCTGTAGTTAGTTTTAGGTTGTGGCATTAACTAACCATAATCCAATGTCGAGCCAACGTCTCAAGCCAATGTCACACTGACATCAAAAACTGATGTTTAGTCGTCAGGTATAGCAACCATAATCCAACGTTTTCTAGACGTCATAATGGCAACGTCCAAACAACGTCAAATTAAAACATCATTTGACGTTGATCTGTTGTTAGTTTTAGGTTGTGGCATTAACTAACCAAAATCCAAATTCGAGCCAACGTCTCAAGCAAATATCACACTGACATCAAATACTGATATTAAGTCGACAGGTATGGCAACCAAAATCCAACGTTTTCTAGACGTCATAATGGCAACGTCCAAACAACGTCAAATTAAAACATCATTTGACGTTGATCTGTAGTTAGTTTTAGGTTGTGACATTAACTAATCAAAATCCACCATCGAGCCAACATCTCAAGCCAACGTTACACTGACATCAAATACTGATATTAAGTCGTCAGGTATGGCAACCCACAATCCAACATTTTCTAGACGTCATAATTGCAACGTCCAAACAACGTCAAATTAAAACATCATTTGACGTTGATCTGTAGTTAGTTTTAGGTTGTGGCATTAACTAACCAAAATCCAACGTCGAGCCAACGTCTCAAGCCAACGTTACACTGACATCAAATACTGATATTAAGATGTCAGGTATGGCAACCAAAATCCAACGTTTTTTAGAAGTCATAATGGCAACATCCAAACAACGTCAAATTAAAACATAATTTGACGTTGATCTGTAGTTAGTTTTAGGTTGTGGCATTAACTAACCAAAATCCAACGACGAGCCAACGTCTCAAGCCAATGTCACACTGACATCAAAAACTGATGTTTAGTCGTCAGGTATGGCAACCATAATCCAACGTTTTCTAGACGTCATAATGGCAACGTCCAAACAACGTCAAATTAAAACATCATTTGACGTTGATCTGTAGTTAGTTTTAGGTTGTGGCATTAACTAACCAAAATCCAACATCTAGCAAACGTCTCAAGCCAATGTCACACTGACATCAAATACTGATCTTAAGTCGTCAGGTATGGCGACCAAAATCCAACGTTTTCTAGACGTCATAATGGCAACGTCCAAACAACGTCAAATTAAAACATCATTTGACGTGGATCTGTAGTTAGTTTTAGATTGTGACATTAACTAACCAAAATCCAACGTCGAGCCAACGTCTCAAGCCAACTTCACACTGACATCAAATACTGATATTAAGTCGTCAGGTATGGCAACCAAAATCCAACATTTTCTAGACGTCATAATTGCAACGTCCAAACAACGTCAAATTAAAACATCATTTGACGTTGATCTGTAGTTAGTTTTAGGTTGTGGCATTAACTAACCAAAATCCAACGTCGAGCCAACGTCTCAAGCCAACGTTACACTGACATCAAATACTGATATTAAGATGTCAGGTATGGCAACCAAAATCCAACGTTTTTTAGACGTCATAATGGCAACATCCAAACAACGTCAAATTAAAACATAATTTGACGTTGATCTGTAGTTAGTTTTAGGTTGTGGCATTAACTAACCAAAATCCAACGTCGAGCCAACGTCTCAAGCCAATGTCACACTGACATCAAAAACTGATGTTTAGTCGTCAGGTATGGCAACCATAATCCAACGTTTTCTAGACGTCATAATGGCAACGTCCAAACAACGTCAAATTAAAACATCATTTGACGTTGATCTGTAGTTAGTTTTAGGTTGTGGCATTAACTAACCAAAATCCAACATCTAGCAAACGTCTCAAGCCAATGTCACACTGACATCAAATACTGATCTTAAGTCGTCAGGTATGGCGACCAAAATCCAACGTTTTCTAGACGTCATAATGGCAACGTCCAAACAACGTCAAATTAAAACATCATTTGACGTGGATCTGTAGTTAGTTTTAGATTGTGACATTAACTAACCAAAATCCAACGTCGAGCCAACGTCTCAAGCCAACTTCACACTGACATCAAATACTGATATTAAGTCGTCAGGTATGGCAACCAAAATCCAACATTTTCTAGACGTCATAATTGCAACGTCCAAACAACGTCAAATTAAAACATCATTTGACGTTGATCTGTAGTTTGTTTTAGGTTGTGGCATTAACTAACCTAAACCCAACGTCGAGCCAACGTCTCAAGCCAACGTCACATTGACATCAAATACTGATGTTTAGTCGTCAGGTATGGCAACCAAAATCCAACGTTTTCTAGACGTCATAATGGCAACGTCCAAACAACGTCAAATTAAAACATCATTTGACGTTGATCTGTAGTTAGTTTTAGGTTGTGGCATTAACTAACCAAAATCCAACGTCGAGCCAACGTCTCAAGCCAACGTTACACTGACATCAAATACTGATATTAAGTCGTCAGGTATGGCAACCACAATCCAACATTTTCTAGACGTCATAATTGCAACGTCCAAACAACGTCAAATTAAAACATCATTTGACGTTGATCTGTAGTTTGTTTTAGGTTGTGGCATTAACTAACCTAAACCCAACGTAGAGCCAACGTCTCAAGCCAACGTCACATTGACATCAAATACTGATGTTTAGTCGTCAGGTATGGCAACCATAATCCAACGTTTTCTAGACGTCATAATGGCAACATCCAAACAACGTCAAATTTAAACATCATTTGACGTTGATCTGTAGTTAGTTTTAGGTCGTGGCATTAACTAACCAAAATCCAACGTCTAGCCAACGTCTCAAGCCAATGTCACACTGACATCAAATACTGATCTTAAGTCGTCAGGTATGGCAACCAAAATCCAACATTTTCTAGACGTCATAATAGCAACGTCCAAACAACGTCAAATTAAAACATCATTTGACGTTGATCTGTAGTTAGTCTTAGGTTGTGGCATTAACTAACCAAAATCCAACGTCGAGCCAACGTCTCAAGCCAATGTCACACTGACATCGAATACTGATCTTAAGTCGTCAGGTATGGCAACCAAAATCCAACGTTTTCTAGACGTCATAACAGCAACGTCCAAACAACGTCAAATTAAAACATCATTTGACGTTGATCTGTAGTTAGTTTTAGGTTGTGGCATTAACTAACCAAAATCCAACGTCGAGCCAACGTCTCAAGCCAACGTTACACTGATATCAAATACTGATATTAAGATGTCAGGTATGGCAACCAAAATCCAACGTTTTTTAGACGTCATAATGGCAACATCCAAACAACGTCAAATTAAAACATAATTTGACGTTGATCTGTAGTTAGTCTTAGGTTGTGGCATTAACTAACCAAAATCCAACGTCGAGCCAACGTCTCAAGCCAATGTCACACTGACATCAAATACTGATCTTAAGTCGTCAGGTATGGCAACCAAAATCCAACGTTTTCTAGACGTCATAACGGCAACGTCCAAACAACGTCAAATTAAAACATCATTTGACGTTGATCTGTAGTTAGTTTTAGGTTGTGGCATTAACTAACCAAAATCCAACGTCGAGCCAACGTCTCAAGCCAATGTCACACTGACATCAAAAACTGATGTTTAGTCGTCAGGTATGGCAACCATAATCCAACGTTTTCTAGACGTCATAATGGCAACGTCCAAACAACGTCAAATTAAAACATCATTTGACGTGGATCTGTAGTTAGTTTTAGATTGTGACATTAACTAACCAAAATCCAACGTCGAGCCAACGTCTCAAGCCAACTTCACACTGACATCAAATACTGATATTAAGTCGTCAGGTATGGCAACCACAATCCAACATTTTCTAGATGTCATAATTGCACCGTCCAAACAACGTCAAATTAAAACATCATTTGACGTTGATCTGTAGTTTGTTTTAGGTTGTGGCATTAACTAACCTAAACCCAACGTCGAGCCAACGTCTCAAGCCAACGTCACATTGACATCAAATACTGATGTTTAGTCGTCAGGTATGGCAACCAAAATCCAACGTTTTCTAGACGTCATAATGGCAACGTCCAAACAACGTCAAATTAAAACATCATTTGACGTGGATCTGTAGTTAGTTTTAGATTGTGACATTAACTAACCAAAATCCAACGTCGAGCCAACGTCTCAAGCCAACTTCACACTGACATCAAATACTGATATTAAGTCGTCAGGTATGGCAACCACAATCCAACATTTTCTAGATGTCATAATTGCACCGTCCAAACAACGTCAAATTAAAACATCATTTGACGTTGATCTGTAGTTTGTTTTAGGTTGTGGCATTAACTAACCTAAACCCAACGTCGAGCCAACGTCTCAAGCCAACGTCACATTGACATCAAATACTGATGTTTAGTCGTCAGGTATGGCAACCAAAATCCAACGTTTTCTAGACATCATAATGGCAACGTCCAAACAACGTCAAATTAAAACATCATTTGACGTTGATCTGTAGTTAGTTTTAGGTTGTGGCATTAACTAACCAAAATCCAACGTCGAGCCAACGTCTCAAGCCAACGTTACACTGACATCAAATACTGATATTAAGTCGTCAGGTATGGCAACCACAATCCAACGTTTTCTAGACGTCATAATTGCAACGTCCAAACAACGTCAAATTAAAACATCATTTGACGTTGATCTGTAGTTTGTTTTAGGTTGTGGCATTAACTAACCTAAACCCAACGTCGAGCCAACGTCTCAAGCCAACGTCACATTGACATCAAATACTGATGTTTAGTCGTCAGGTATGGCAACCAAAATCCAACTTTTTCTAGACGTCATAATGGCAACATCCAAACAACGTCAAATTTAAACATAATTTGACGTTGATCTGTAGTTAGTTTTAGGTTGTGGCATTAACTAACCAAAATCCAACGTCGTGCCAACGTCTCAAGCCAACGTCACATTGACATCAAAAACTGATGTTTAGTCGTCAGGTATGGCAACCATAATCCAACGTTTTCTAGACATCATAATGGCAACATCCACACAACGTCAAATTAAAACATCATTTGATGTTGATCTGTAGTTAGTTTTATGTTGTGGCATTAACCAACCAAAATCCAGCGTCAAGACAACGTCTCAAGCCAACGTCAGATTGACATCAAATACTGATATTTAGTCGCCAGGTATGGCAACCAAAAGTCATAATGTTAATGTCCAAACAACGTCAAATTTTAACATCATTTGACGTTGATCTGTAGTTAGTTTTAGGTTGTGGCATTAACTAACCATAATCCAATGTCGAGCCAACGTCTCAAGCCAATGTCACACTGACATCAAAAACTGATGTTTAGTCGTCAGGTATAGCAACCATAATCCAACGTTTTCTAGACGTCATAATGGCAACGTCCAAACAACGTCAAATTAAAACATCATTTGACGTTGATCTGTTGTTAGTTTTAGGTTGTGGCATTAACTAACCATAATCCAATGTCGAGCCAACGTCTCAAGCCAATGTCACACTGACATCAAAAACTGATGTTTAGTCGTCAGGTATAGCAACCAAAATCCAACGTTTTCTAGACGTCATAATGGCAACGTCCAAACAACGTCAAATTAAAACATCATTTGACGTGGATCTGTAGTTAGTTTTAGGTTGTGGCATTAACTAACCAAAATGCAATGTCGAGCCAACGTCTCAAGCCAACGTTACACTGACATCAAATACTGATATTAAGTCGACAGGTATGGCAACCAAAATCCAACGTTTTCTAGACGTCATAATGGCAACGTCCAAACAACGTCAAATTAAAACATCATTTGACGTTGATCTGTAGTTAGTTTTAGGTTGTGACATTAACTAATCAAAATCCACCATCGAGCCAACATCTCAAGCCAACGTTACACTGACATCAAATACTGATATTAAGTCGTCAGGTATGGCAACCCACAATCCAACATTTTCTAGACGTCATAATTGCAACGTCCAAACAACGTCAAATTAAAACATCATTTGACGTTGATCTGTAGTTAGTTTTAGGTTGTGGCATTAACTAACCAAAATCCAACGTCGAGCCAACGTCTCAAGCCAACGTTACACTGACATCAAATACTGATATTAAGATGTCAGGTATGGCAACCAAAATCCAACGTTTTTTAGAAGTCATAATGGCAACATCCAAACAACGTCAAATTAAAACATAATTTTACGTTGATCTGTAGTTAGTTTTAGGTTGTGGCATTAACTAACCAAAATCCAACGTCGAGCCAACGTCTCAAGCCAATGTCACACTGACATCAAATACTGATCTTAAGTCGTCAGGTATGGCGACCAAAATCCAACGTTTTCTAGACGTCATAATGGCAACGTCCAAACAACGTCAAATTAAAACATCATTTGACGTGGATCTGTAGTTAGTTTTAGATTGTGACATTAACTAACCAAAATCCAACGTCGAGCCAACGTCTCAAGCCAACTTCACACTGACATCAAATACTGATATTAAGTCGTCAGGTATGGCAACCACAATCCAACATTTTCTAGACGTCATAATTGCAACGTCCAAACAACGTCAAATTAAAACATCATTTGACGTTGATCTGTAGTTTGTTTTAGGTTGTGGCATTAACTAACCTAAACCCAACGTCGAGCCAACGTCTCAAGCCAACGTCACATTGACATCAAATACTGATGTTTAGTCGTCAGGTATGGCAACCAAAATCCAACGTTTTCTAGACGTCATAATGGCAACGTCCAAACAACGTCAAATTAAAACATCATTTGACGTTGATCTGTAGTTAGTTTTAGGTTGTGGCATTAACTAACCAAAATCCAACGTCGAGCCAACGTCTCAAGCCAACGTTACACTGACATCAAACACTGATATTAAGTCGTCAGGTATGGCAACCACAATCCAACATTTTCTAGACGTCATAATTGCAACGTCCAAACAACGTCAAATTAAAACATCATTTGACGTTGATCTGTAGTTAGTTTTAGGTTGTGGCATTAACTAACCAAAATCCAACGTCGAGCCAACGTCTCAAGCCAACGTTACACTGACATCAAATACTGATATTAAGTCGTCAGGTATGGCAACCCACAATCCAACATTTTCTAGACGTCATAATTGCAACGTCCAAACAACGTCAAATTAAAACATCATTTGACGTTGATCTGTAGTTAGTTTTAGGTTGTGGCATTAACTAACCAAAATCCAACGTCGAGCCAACGTCTCAAGCCAACGTTACACTGACATCAAATACTGATATTAAGATGTCAGGTATGGCAACCAAAATCCAACGTTTTTTAGACGTCATAATGGCAACATCCAAACAACGTCAAATTAAAACATAATTTGACGTTGATCTGTAGTTAGTTTTAGGTTGTGGCATTAACTAACCAAAATCCAACATCTAGCCAACGTCTCAAGCCAATGTCACACTGACATCAAAAACTGATGTTTAGTCGTCAGGTATGGCAACCATAATCCAACGTTTTCTAGACGTCATAATGGCAACGTCCAAACAACGTCAAATTAAAACATCATTTGACGTTGATCTGTAGTTAGTTTTAGGTTGTGGCATTAACTAACCAAAATCCAACATCTAGCAAACGTCTCAAGCCAATGTCACACTGACATCAAATACTGATCTTAAGTCGTCAGGTATGGCGACCAAAATCCAACGTTTTCTAGACGTCATAATGGCAACGTCCAAACAACGTCAAATTAAAACATCATTTGACGTGGATCTGTAGTTAGTTTTAGGTTGTGGCATTAACTAACCAAAATCCAACGTCGAGCCAACGTCACATTGACATCAAATACTGATGTTTAGTCGTCAGGTATGGCAACCAAAATCCAACGTTTTCTAGACGTCATAATGGCAACGTCCAAACAACGTCAAATTAAAACATCATTTGACGTTGATCTGTAGTTAGTTTTAGGTTGTGGCATTAACTAACCAAAATCCAACGTCGAGCCAACGTCTCAAGCCAACGTTACACTGACATCAAATACTGATATTAAGTCGTCAGGTATGGCAACCACAATCCAACATTTTCTAGACGTCATAATTGCAACGTCCAAACAACGTCAAATTAAAACATCATTTGACGTTGATCTGTAGTTTGTTTTAGGTTGTGGCATTAACTAACCTAAACCCAACTTAGAGCCAACGTCTCAAGCCAACGTCACAATGACATCAAATACTGATGTTTAGTCGTCAGGTATGGCAACCATAATCCAACGTTTTCTAGACGTCATAATGGCAACATCCAAACAACGTCAAATTTAAACATCATTTGACGTTGATCTGTAGTTAGTTTTAGGTCGTGGCATTAACTAACCAAAATCCAACGTCTAGCCAACGTCTCAAGCCAATGTCACACTGACATCAAATACTGATCTTAAGTCGTCAGGTATGGCAACCAAAATCCAACGTTTTCTAGACGTCATAATAGCAACGTCCAAACAACGTCAAATTAAAACATCATTTGACGTTGATCTGTAGTTAGTCTTAGGTTGTGGCATTAACTAACCAAAATCCAACGTCGAGCCAACGTCTCAAGCCAATGTCACACTGACATCGAATACTGATCTTAAGTCGTCAGGTATGGCAACCAAAATCCAACGTTTTCTAGACGTCATAACAGCAACGTCCAAACAACGTCAAATTAAAACATCATTTGACGTTGATCTGTAGTTAGTTTTAGGTTGTGGCATTAACTAACCAAAATCCAACGTCGAGCCAACGTCTCAAGCCAACGTTACACTGACATCAAATACTGATATTAAGTCGTCAGGTATGGCAACCACAATCCAACGTTTTCTAGACGTCATAATTGCAACGTCCAAACAACGTCAAATTAAAACATCATTTGACGTTGATCTGTAGTTTGTTTTAGGTTGTGGCATTAACTAACCTAAACCCAACGTCGAGCCAACGTCTCAAGCCAACGTCACATTGACATCAAATACTGATGTTTAGTCGTCAGGTATGGCAACCAAAATCCAACTTTTTCTAGACGTCATAATGGCAACATCCAAACAACGTCAAATTAAAACATCATTTGACGTGGATCTGTAGTTAGTTTTAGATTGTGACATTAACTAACCAAAATCCAACGTCGTGCCAACGTCTCAAGCCAACGTCACATTGACATCAAAAACTGATGTTTAGTCGTCAGGTATGGCAACCATAATCCAACGTTTTCTAGACATCATAATGGCAACATCCACACAACGTCAAATTAAAACATCATTTGATGTTGATCTGTAGTTAGTTTTATGTTGTGGCATTAACCAACCAAAATCCAGCGTCAAGACAACGTCTCAAGCCAACGTCAGATTGACATCAAATACTGATATTTAGTCGCCAGGTATGGCAACCAAAAGTCATAATGTTAATGTCCAAACAACGTCAAATTTTAACATCATTTGACGTTGATCTGTAGTTAGTTTTAGGTTGTGGCATTAACTAACCATAATCCAATGTCGAGCCAACGTCTCAAGCCAATGTCACACTGACATCAAAAACTGATGTTTAGTCGTCAGGTATAGCAACCATAATCCAACGTTTTCTAGACGTCATAATGGCAACGTCCAAACAACGTCAAATTAAAACATCATTTGACGTTGATCTGTTGTTAGTTTTAGGTTGTGGCATTAACTAACCAAAATCCAAATTCGAGCCAACGTCTCAAGCAAATGTCACACTGACATCAAATACTGATATTAAGTCGTCAGGTATGGCAACCAAAATCCAACGTTTTCTAGACGTCATAATGGCAACGTCCAAACAACGTCAAATTAAAACATCATTTGACGTGGATCTGTAGTTAGTTTTAGGTTGTGGCATTAACTAACCAAAATGCAATGTCGAGCCAACGTCTCAAGCCAACGTTACACTGACATCAAATACTGATATTAAGTCGACAGGTATGGCAACCAAAATCCAACGTTTTCTAGACGTCATAATGGCAACGTCCAAACAACGTCAAATTAAAACATCATTTGACGTTGATCTGTAGTTAGTTTTAGGTTGTGACATTAACTAATCAAAATCCACCATCGAGCCAACATCTCAAGCCAACGTCACACTGACATCAAAAACTGATGTTTAGTCGTCAGGTATGGCAACCATAATCCAACATTTTCTAGACGTCATAATGGCAACGTCCAAACAACGTCAAGTTAAAACAGAATTTGACGTTGATCTGTAGTTAGTTTTAGGTTGTGGCATTAACTAACCAAAATCCAACGTCGAGCCAATGTCTCAAGTCAACGTCACACTGACATCAAAAACTGATGTTTAGTCGTCAGGTATGGCAACCAAAATCCAACTTTTTCTAGACGTCATAATGGCAACATCCAAACAACGTCAAATTAAAACATCATTTGACGTTGATCTGTAGGTAGTCTTAGGTTGTGGCATTAACTAACCAAAATCCAACGTCGAGCCAACGTCTCAAGCCAATGTCACACTGACATCGAATACTGATCTAAAGTCGTCAGGTATGGCAACCAAAATCCAACGTTTTCTAGACGTCATAACGGCAACGTCCAAACAACGTCAAATTAAAACATCATTTGACGTTGATCTGTAGTTAGTTTTAGGTTGTGACATTAACTAACCAAAATCCAACGTCGAGCCAACGTCTCAAGCCAACGTTACACTGACATCAAATACTGATATTAAGATGTCAGGTATGGCAACCAAAATCCAACGTTTTTTAGACGTCATAATGGCAACATCCAAACAACGTCAAATTAAAACATAATTTGACGTTGATCTGTAGTTAGTTTTAGGTTGTGGCATTAACTAACCAAAATCCAACGTCGAGCCAACGTCTCAAGCCAATGTCACACTGACATCAAAAACTGATGTTTAGTCGTCAGGTATGGCAACCATAATCCAACGTTTTCTAGACGTCATAATGGCAACATCCAAACAACGTCAAATTTAAACATCATTTGACGTTGATCTGTAGTTAGTTTTAGGTTGTGGCATTAACTAACCAAAATCCAACGTCTAGCCAACGTCTCAAGCCAATGTCATACTGACATCAAATACTGATCTTAAGTCGTCAGGTATGGCAACCAAAATCCAACGTTTTCTAGACGTCATAATAGCAACGTCCAAACAACGTCAAATTAAAACATCATTTGACGTTGATCTGTAGTTAGTCTTAGGTTATGGCATTAACTAACCAAAATCCAACGTCGAGCCAACGTCTCAAGCCAATGTCACACTGACATCGAATACTGATCTTAAGTCGTCAGGTATGGCAACCAAAATCCAAAGTTTTCTAGACGTCATAACGGCAACGTCCAAACAACGTCAAATTAAAACATCATTTGACGTTGATCTGTAGTTAGTTTTAGGTTGTGGCATTAACTAACCAAAATCCAACGTCGAGCCAACGTCTCAAGCCAACGTTACACTGACATCAAATACTGATATTAAGATGTCAGGTATGGCAACCAAAATCCAACGTTTTTTAGACGTCATAATGGCAACATCCAAACAACGTCAAATTATGTTTTAATTTGACGTTGTTTGGATGTTGCCATTATGACGTCTAAAAAACATCACACTGACATCAAAAACTGATGTTTAGTCGTCAGGTATGGCAACCATAATCCAACGTTTTCTAGACGTCATAATGGCAACGTCCAAACAACGTCAAATTAAAACATTATTTGACGTTGATCTGTAGTTAGTTTTAGGTTGTGGCATTAACTAACCAAAATCCAACATCTAGCCAACGTCTCAAGCCAATGTCACACTGACATCAAATACTGATCTTAAGTCGTCAGGTATGGCGACCAAAATCCAACGTTTTCTAGACGTCATAATGGCAACGTCCAAACAACGTCAAATTAAAACATCATTTGACGTGGATCTGTAGTTAGTTTTAGATTGTGACATTAACTAACCAAAATCCAACGTCGAGCCAATGTCTCAAGCCAACTTCACACTGACATCAAATACTGATATTAAGTCGTCAGGTATGGCAACCACAATCCAACATTTTTTTAGACGTCATAATGGCAACGTCCAAACAACGTCAAATTAAAACATCATTTGACGTTGATCTGTAGTTTGTGGCATTAACTAACCTAAACCCAACGTCGAGCCAACGTCTCAAGCCAACGTCACATTGACATCAAATACTGATGTTTAGTCGTCAGGTATGGCAACCATAATCCAACATTTTCTAGACGTCATAATGGCAACGTCCAAACAACGTCAAATTAAAACATCATTTGACGTTGATCTGTAGTTAGTTTTAGGTTGTGGCATTAACTAACCAAAATCCAACGTCGAGCCAACATCTCAAGCCAATGTCACACTGACATCAAAAACTGATGTTTAGTCGTCAGGTATGGCAACCATAATCCAACGTTTTCTAGACGTCATAATGGCAATGTCCAAACAATGTCAAATTAAAACATCATTTGACGTTGATCTGTAGTTAGTTTTAGGTTGTGGCATTAACTAACCAAAATCCAACGTCGAGTCAACGTCTCAAGCCAGTGTCACACTGACATCAAATACTGATGTTTAGTCGTCAGGTATGGCAACCATAATCCAA
The DNA here is from genome assembly GCF_023724105.1 of Carassius gibelio. Taxonomy (NCBI): domain Eukaryota; kingdom Metazoa; phylum Chordata; class Actinopteri; order Cypriniformes; family Cyprinidae; genus Carassius; species Carassius gibelio. The sequence continues at coordinate 7,996,661 of NC_068397.1, read as the reverse complement.
TGTTTTCTAGACGTCATAATGGCAACATCCAAACAACGTCAAATTAGAACATCATTTGACGTTGATCTGTAGTTAGGTTTAGGTTGTGGCATTAACTAACCAAAATCCAACTTCGAGCCAACGTCTCAAGCCAATGTCACACTGACATCAAACACTGATCTTAAGTCGTCAGGTATGGCAACCAAAATCCAACGTTTTCTAGACGTCATAACGGCAACGTCCAAACAACGTCAAATTAAAACATCATTTGACATCATATTAGTTTTAGTTTGTGGCATTAACTAACCAAAATCCAACGTCTAGCCAATGTCTCAAGCCAACGTCACATTGACATCAAAAACTGATATTAAGTTGTCAGGTATGGTAACCAAAATCCAACATTTTCTAGACGTCATAATGGCAACGTCCAAACAACGTCAAATTAAAACATCATTTGACGTTGATCTGTAGTTAGTTTTAAGTTGTTGCATTAACTAACCAAAATCCAACATCAAGACAACGTCTTAAGCCAAAATCAGATTGACATCAAATACTGATATTTAGTTGTCAGGTATGGCAACCAAAATCCAATGTCTACAAAGCATCATAATGTTAACATCCAAACAACGTAAAATTAAAACATCATTTGACTTTGATCTTTAGTTTGTTTTTAGGTTGTGTTGTGATATTAACTAACCTAAACCCAACGTCAAGCCAACGTCTCAGGCCAACGTCACATTGACATCAAATACTGATATTTAGTCTTCAGGTATGGCAACCAAAATCCAATGTCTACAAAGCATCATAATATTAACGTCCAAAAAACGTAAAATTAAAACATAATTTGACTTTGATCTTTAGTTTGTTTTTAGGTTTTGACATTAACTAACCTAAACCCAACATTGAGCCAACGTCTCAGGCCACCGTCACATTGACATCAAATACTGATATTAAGTCGGCAGGTATGGCAACCAAAAGTCATAATGTTAAAGTCCAAACAACGTCAAATTATAACGTCATTTGACTTTGATCTTCAGTTTGTTTTTAGGTTGTGACATTAACTAACCTTAACCCAACATCGAGCCAACGTCTCAGGCCAACGTCACATTGACATCAAATACTGATATTAAGTCGTCAGGTATGGCAACCATAATCCAATTTTTTCTAGACGTCATTATGGCAACGTCCAAACAACGTCAAATTAAAACATGATTTGACGTTGATCTGTAGTTAGTTTTAGGTTTGTGGCATTAACTAACCAAAATCCAACGTCGTGCCAACGTCTCAAGCCAACGTCACATTGACATCAAAAACTGATGTTTAGTCGTCAGGTATGGCAACCATAATCCAACGTTTTCTAGACATCATAATGGCAACATCCACACAACGTCAAATTAAAACATCATTTGATGTTGATCTGTAGTTAGTTTTATGTTGTGGCATTAACCAACCAAAATCCAGCGTCAAGACAACGTCTCAAGCCAACGTCAGATTGACATCAAATACTGATATTTAGTCGCCAGGTATGGCAACCAAAAGTCATAATGTTAATGTCCAAACAACGTCAAATTTTAACATCATTTGACGTTGATCTGTAGTTAGTTTTAGGTTGTGGCATTAACTAACCATAATCCAATGTCGAGCCAACGTCTCAAGCCAATGTCACACTGACATCAAAAACTGATGTTTAGTCGTCAGGTATAGCAACCATAATCCAACGTTTTCTAGACGTCATAATGGCAACGTCCAAACAACGTCAAATTAAAACATCATTTGACGTTGATCTGTTGTTAGTTTTAGGTTGTGGCATTAACTAACCAAAATCCAAATTCGAGCCAACGTCTCAAGCAAATGTCACACTGACATCAAATACTGATATTAAGTCGTCAGGTATGGCAACCAAAATCCAACGTTTTCTAGACGTCATAATGGCAACGTCCAAACAACGTCAAATTAAAACATCATTTGACGTGGATCTGTAGTTAGTTTTAGGTTGTGGCATTAACTAACCAAAATGCAATGTCGAGCCAACGTCTCAAGCCAACGTTACACTGACATCAAATACTGATATTAAGTCGACAGGTATGGCAACCAAAATCCAACGTTTTCTAGACGTCATAATGGCAACGTCCAAACAACGTCAAATTAAAACATCATTTGACGTTGATCTGTAGTTAGTTTTAGGTTGTGACATTAACTAATCAAAATCCACCATCGAGCCAACATCTCAAGCCAACGTCACACTGACATCAAAAACTGATGTTTAGTCGTCAGGTATGGCAACCATAATCCAACATTTTCTAGACGTCATAATGGCAACGTCCAAACAACGTCAAGTTAAAACAGAATTTGACGTTGATCTGTAGTTAGTTTTAGGTTGTGGCATTAACTAACCAAAATCCAACGTCGAGCCAATGTCTCAAGTCAACGTCACACTGACATCAAAAACTGATATTAAGTCGTCAGGTATGGCAACCAAAATCCAACGTCTACAAAGCATCATAATGTTAACGTCCAAACTACGTAAAATTAAAACATCATTTGACTTTGATCTTTAGTTTGTTTTTAGGTTGTGTTGTGATATTAACTAACCTAAACCCAACGTCGAGCCAACGTCTCAGGCCAACGTCACATTGACATCAAATATCATTATGAAATAAATGTTTTTTTTTTTTCTAATACACATTGGCCACAATTAATGGCACCCTTTTATTCAGTACTTTTTGAAACCTCCATTTGCCAGATTAACAGGTCTATTTTTTTTCTATAATGCCTGATGAGGTTAGAGAACACCTGACAAGAGATCAGAGACCATTCTTTCATCCAGAATCACTCCAGACCCTTTAGATTCCCAGCTCCATGTTGGTGCTTCTTCAGTTCACTCCTCTCATGTTCTGTAAGGTACAGGTCAGAGGACTGGAATGGCTATAGCAGAAGCTTGGTTTTGAGCTCAGTGACCCATTTCTGTGTTTTTTTCGAGGTTTGTGTTTGGATTATTGTATGGTTGAAAGATCAAAACATGGACCATTATAAGATTTCTAACAGTCACTTACTGATTTTTTATCTGTTGGTATTTGATAGAATCCATGATGCCATGTTTCTAAACAAGATGTATAGGGCCTCCAGCAGAAATATAGGCCCAGAAAAAAACAAATACAGCAGTAAATTTCAATGTGCACATGGGTTACTTTTTTCTCTCTGTGTTCACCAAACCCATCTTGGGTGTTTGCTGCTAAAAAAATCTCATTTTTTTGGTTTCATCTGATCATAGAAGCCATTCACATTTAAAGTTCCAGTCTTGGCTGATAACTGAATATGCTTTAGTTTGTTTTTGAATGAGCTAGGATAATTTTTCTTGTAACCCTCCCAAACAACATGTGTTGATGTAGGTTCTGTTTGACTTTTTTTTTAAAGGTTTTCTGAACCAGAGACTCTGCTATTTGCTGCAGTTCTCCAGCTGTGACCTTTGGCGAGTCTTTAGCTACTCAAACTCTCCTTCTCACCACACATTAACAATGCAGCAGAATTTTCACAACCTTCTTTGATCAATTTTACAAAGAGTGCCAATATTTTGGGCCACGACTGTACCTGCTTTCATTAGAGTGTTAGAATAAGTTGATGTACTTGCAAAGTTACTTGTAGTCAGTCAAATATATTTTGGGAGAGCATCAGAATTAGAAATTAAGCAGACAGTCTATTAATACTGTAATGATAGTTAGTTGACATGTAAGTGCAATACTTATATTGTCAATAGAATATTCAAAAGGGACTATGAAAATAAAGTGTTATGACTTTAATTTGACCCATGACCATTCATGAACCATAACAGTTTATATAAATTGATATCCAATCTGTCACAGTTTTCTGTCTTTCTGTCACTGTCTTATGTCTTTCTGTCACAGTCTTCTGTGAGTGTTGTGTTTGTTTGGTGCCATGCGCTTTTGTCCTGTCTCTTTTCTGACCCCGCCCACCTTGTCACCTCAACGTCTTGTAAGTGTTACTGGTTCTCGTGTTTTTTGCATCTTGGTTTTGTTTTTGCCCTGTTGGCTTTTTTGTTCTATTAAGGTTAATCTTCCCTGCATTTGGACCCACACCCTGTTCTTTCTTTGCTGGCCCGTGACACAATCTTGTTTGCAATATAATGCAATTCAAACACTCACAAACCTGTTAAGACATATTTAGGAGGATCAAAACAGTATTGCTTACTTAATTCTGGGGTGGAAACATTGTTTATCAAAACATAAACTTGTTGATCTTTGTGTTGGAAAGTAAAGTGAGTGCATGCAGACAATGCAAGCATTACTGTTTATTGTACAGTCTTATAATTATGCAATATAAATGTCTAATTCCTTTGCTATAATTTAGTCTGTTCTTTATATATGTTTTTTTTAAATATATAAAATAATTGATCAGATTGATTGCTGCTTCTTACTTGCATTTTTCATATTTAAAGTACATTCTAGTTAAAAATTTAAAATTACAAACTTCATATTTAAATGTTGATCTCATCCATCAATGATGAATATGCTTAAACTTTTTCTGTGTATGGATTTTGTGAATAAGCACTACAGAATAATACAAGTTAATTTAAAGTATATTATTGTTTATTTTATTTGGATTTTTATTATTATTATGATTATTATTATTATTTTTATTTTTTTTGCCAACCCCCCCATAATCCCACGCCCAAACATAATGCAACACGGTGACATCGCGCTATTGCGCCATTTTGCGACTACTTGGCGGTCTTTTTTGGATCGGCAGGCATCAGTTTATCAGGCGGCCTGCGGTGCACTTACAGCTCAAACTGTGGTGAGTATATCTGGATATTAGATCATGTATAACGTAAAAGTTTTATGCCCCCCTATATAATGATATTACTTGTAATACGTATCAAATACATCGAAGTGTTTTAGCTGCAAGACGATGGCTAGAGATAATTAATTAAAAAATGGTAACGTTAACTGTTATATCCCTGAAATAAAAACGCCTGAGTCATTAAAGCCATCTAACTGTTAGCGCTGAAAAACAGTTCAAATAAAGTTTAAACTTGAGACATATGTTTTTAATTATTATATTATTATTATTATTGTTTCGAATAATTTAACGTTAAGCTTTTCATCATGAAATTTGTTCGATTCAATGCTTTTTTTTCTTCAATTGTGTCATGCGAATTAGTTATACAGGTGTTTATAGTAACTTAATATTCTGCTGTACAAGTTTAATTAATTTTGGATCTCCTTTAGCTGTCAGATTTCTACACACGATGTAAAGAGGCTCCTTTTTTATTTATTTTAAGCAAAAACATCCTTTTCTTCTACAAGCTCTAGTTTTATATTTGGGGTTCAAGTTTATCACTAAGGTATAGTATTTAATATAGTGTGAATTCAGGAGCTATACTATATGAGGTTATAACTTTTGTTTTGTTTTTGCTTTGTTTTGCATTTATCTCTTTGCCATGGTCTGAAGAAGCCATATTGTTGTAAGGTATGTTTTTTTGATCATTTATAAAAGAGCAGCTAGAACAATCTGCTTTAATATATTACATTAATTAGATTAAAAATATTATTAGATTGAAGGTAGTTAATCTGATTCTTCTGGTTTTCTTGTGTGCTCTTCTGTTATCCTATAATTTTGCACTTTACAGTTGCTAGCAAGGAGAAAATGAATGGAATTAATATTTACAGGCCAAGTTGTTGAAATAGTGTTGGTTTTACATTTTGAAATTGCACAATATCAGTTGTTTTGCAATAAGATAAAAACCTGCCAGTTTGGGTGAGCCTATGACTTTTAATCTAGTACCAACTGGAGGACCTGTATGATATCTGCATTATACTAGATATGATGAACACGTAACACAAACTATAACACCTGCCTCATAATGTGTCATGTATAATTAATTATTTGGGCATTACTCTTGTATCCACAGGTTGATGAAAAATTAGGTCATGGCCTGTTTCAGTATGAAGTGGGGGAAGGGGAAGCTTGCTTTCACCAAGATCAATCTGTACACTGTTGTCACAGGTAAAACAAAATTAACATATAATACAAATATTAGCATCATATCATTGTGACATTCAGCGTTGTTTAGTTTCTGTTTTAGTTGGTTTAGTGAAACCAGTAACCTTGTATTGTAGGTCCTCATCTGTCACAGAGAAATCACACAAACTTCCATATATACACTTCTTATTGATTGGCAGGTCATTCCTGTTGCCAGCCTATCTTTATTGTTCAGAACTCTAACAATTGTTTTTGCATTTAATGTATTAGACATTAAATGTTAATTTACCTTAAGACACTCTGCAAAAAAATACTGCAATGTGTCTTTGTTGTCATGGTTTTCTTTTGCTAGATTGTCTGCTTAGTGTTTGTGAATTGCATCACAAGCTGAAATATATTTTGATGACTTATAGCATTTAATTTACATTCATGGCTCTTAAAGCTAGGGTAGATTTTTATTTTTTTCTAAGAAACCAAATCAATAGTGTAAGTGGTCTAAATGTATTCTGTGGAAGGCAAATAAATAGTTAATGATTACATTCAGTGATTACTATAGTGCATTATATCCTATACTCATACATTTTCTTATTCAAATATTTCTTACAGAGAGTGTCCAGAAAACATCAAAAGAGATGGGGCAAATACTGCAGCAGCCACCGCCTTTTGTTTAAAATATGCCCCAGCAGAGCCGTCGCAAAGGAGGGTGAGAGGCCCTGTGCAAAGTTGATGTGCGAGGCCCTCTACAATTTTGCGTGTGTGTGTGTGGTGGGGGGGGTTGCTGTAGCAAGGCAAGGCAAGTTTATTTATATAGCAAATTTCGAACACAATGGTAATTCAAAGTGCTTTACATAAAATTAAGTAAAATAATCATGAAGAACAAAACTAAAACAAGCAATTTTAAAACTTTGGAAATTATTTAAAAATTGACTTGAATTTAAAACAGTTAGAAATAGAAAATTATCTTACAGTTAATACATAAAATACAGTGCAATCAGGTCGGACATCGCACAGTGCTCATTCAATAAATGCACAGCTAAACAGATGAGTTTTGAGTCTAGATTTAAATGTGACTATTGTTTTAGCACATCTGATCTCTTCTGGAAGCTGATTCTGAAAGCAATGTATTTTGGTCCTAGGTCTTTGAGTGACTTCTAGACAAGTAAAAGTACTTTAAAATCAATCCTAAATGTAACTGGAAGCCAGTGTAAGGACCTGAGGACTGGTGTGATATGCTCAGATGTTCTAGTCAGAATCCTGGCAGCAGCGTTCTGGATGAGCTGCAGCGGTCTAATGGTCTTTTTGGGAAGGCCGGTGTGGAGCCTATTACAATAGTCCACCCTGCTGGTGATAAAGCATGAACAAAACATCTAATTCTTGCAATGTTTTTTAAATGATAGTATGCTGATTTAGTTACTGCTTTGACATGACTACTGAAACTAAGGTCTGTCTCCAGAATCACACCACGTTTCCTGTCTTGATTTTTAGTTGTTAGACCCCTAGAGTCAAAGTATGCATTCACCTTAAAAACTTCATCTTTATTCCAAATGCAATGACTTCAGTTTTTTCCTTGTTTAACAGAAGAAAGTTCTGGCACATCCAGCTATTAATTTCATCAATGCATTGGCAGAGGGAGTCAGTGGGGCTGTATTCATTTGGAGATAAGGCTAGGTAAATCTGGGTATCATCAGCATAGCTGTAATAGGCAATTAGGTTCTTTCTCATTATTTTACTTAGAGGAAGCATATACAGGCTAAACAAGAGCGGTTGCAAGAATTGAACCTTGTGGGTCTCCACATATCATGGATGTCTACTTAGACTTATGCTCTCCTAGACTCACATAATGATCTCTCCTTTTTAAGTATGACCTGAACCATTTAAGTACCATCCCAGAAAGCCCGACCCAGTTTTCCAGTCTCTCTAGTAGTATGTTATGATCGACAGTGTCAAACGCAGCACTGAGATCTAGCAATACCAGCACTGATATTTTGCCAGAGTCACAATTTAAGTTAATATCATTTATTATCTTAATGAGTGCTGTCTCTGTGCTGTGATGCGGTCTGAAACCAGATGTTTAAGTATTTATTCAGCTGATTAAAAACTACCTTTTCTATAATTTTGCCTATAAAAGGAAGATTAGATATTGGTCTATAATTGCTCAAAATGGTGTTATCAAGATTGCTCTTTTTCAGGAGGGGCTTAACAAAAAAGAATGAAAAAAGATGTGGGAAGTGTGTCAATATAGCAAGTTGATGATTTTAGTTGCTGCACTATGTCTTCCAAAATGTTGTTTGTTTTCTTACTGACTATTATTGGAGCAATATCATTAATAACATTCTTAACTTTTGAGTTGAAGGAATCAAGGAGAATATCAACAGAGTCGGCAAAAAATACTTGGTGTTAAAGATATGGCCTCCGTAAATAGTACACTAGTGTTCTCATTAGGGCTGCACTATTAATTGCATGCAATTGTCATGCATGTCTCGTCAGTAAAGCTGGTTCTGTGATTAGCGGTTGATGTCCATAACCTGCTTTCAAATGGAGCCGCACTTAATAGACAGAGCCGTAGTTCGCTGACAAGCTACGCAATATCGCGTTCATAACCGCATGAGATTCTTCTGCGATTTTGAACGCAATAATGCACCACTTGTCAGCGAACTACGGCTCTGGTTATTAAGTGCGGCTACATTTGAAAGCATATCCTTCTGACAGAGACAGTTCTAGATTAAGTGGTAGCAGAGATCAATATATCAAAGAAAATACAGAAGTGATCAGATAGTACTACGTCCTTAATAACAATGAATGAAATGTTTAGAGCCCTACTGATGATTACATCTAGAGTGTGTCCACCTTTGTGTGGGTCCATGCACATGCTGAATCAAGTCAAAGGTATTTAGAACTGTTATCATTTCTTTTGTAGTTTTGTTTTCTGCATTGTCTATGTGAAAATTAAAATCCCCTGCATTAGCAAAACAGTCAAACTCTGAGGAAATCATTGATAACGTTTCTGTTACCTCAACAAATGCTGGAGAGTATTTTGGAGGCCTGTAAATAATAATAAAAAGAATGTGTTGAGCACCTTTTAGCACAATCCCTAGATATTCAAAAGACAAGTCATGACCAAATGACACTTGTTTGCATTGATAGACATCTTTAAATAGAGCAGCTACACCTCCACCTCTCCTAACAGTCCTGCAAACACTCATGGAAGTGAAGTTAGGAAGGACTGCTTCATTGAGGACTGTTGAACTGCAGCTGTCCTCTAGCCATGTTTCATTTAGAAACATAAAATCCTAATTGTTTGTGGTTATAAAGTCATTGATTACAAAATTATTAAATTTTTTAGTGAGCGAATGTTTAAAGATGCTAACTTGATGGCAGTGCTTTATGTCATTACATCAGTTTTAGTTTGATGCATATTAGATGAGTTTGCCCTTCGGCTTAAGATGGCCTCAAACTTTCTGTCACATGATAAAAGTGAAATCGAGAAAGCTACAGGCACACTGGGTTCCCACTTGTTCTTTAAACGTTTGTGAATGTTGCGGTTATTATAGCAGGGACCCGACACATATCACTGAGAGCTTCTATCAGTTGTTTTTGGTTCACCTTCAGCAGATTGAGGGTTTGGGGCCTGCTGTTGCTGCAGCAGTCTGAGAGCTCTCACAGGAGCAGGGCCCCCAGGCTTTGATGTTTTGGGAGCCTGCTGTTTTCTTGTTGACATTTGCGGGCTTGCAGCGAATGAGTGAGAGAGTTTAGTCCAAGCATACACCAATTCTACCATTTTCAGTGAAAAGCACAGAAGTGGAGATGCTGGAGAGAGGAATAATGTGTCTGGTGAGATGGGTTGTGTCTCTGGTGTTTCTTGTGGCTGTGATATGTTGTCTTGGCTTCCCCGGCTGTCTTCAAGAAAGTCATCCTTGAGTGCTGAGTCTTGTATCTGTTTTGATACATCACAGTCTGTCTGTGAGGAGCTCTGAGGGCAGGTCTCTTCCGGGATGGTGTCCATCAGCAGTGCTTTTTGTGGCTGCATGGTGTTATCAGTTGGGAGTGGTCCACTGATGAACGACTGAACTTGGAGTCTTCAAAGTGTTTGAAAGAGTTCACTGAAGTCCTTCTTAAGGATGTTTGACTGCTTTTTGAGAGTATCATTCTTCCCCACATGGATTGATAATTAGATTTGTAGTCTTGTGCTTCATTTTCTGAAGTTCCTTGTTCACATAAGAGACCGTTGCTTGAGGAAGGCAGCATGTTATTGTAGTCCTGCTACGGATGTTTCTGATAATAGAGTCACCCACTATCAGAGTCCTGGGCTCGGCTACGCTCTGAGCTGAATGTCACTGTCTGTTATTAACTGTGTTAGCTGCTAATCACATTTGGGGATTCCTCACCCGCATTCATTAATTCTTCAAATCTGTTTTCAAGATGTATAGTGGGAGGTAGAATACTGGTATTTACAAGCCTTGTCATAGTTGAATCTGGGGTAGAGAAAGCTACGGCAGCAATACGAGAAACTCATGACAATCTGATGTCTTGTGTTCTTTTGGGTCTCGCTCCCTGTTTGTGCCATCGATTAGTGTGATGATCCGTTTCAGCTTGTTCCTCTACACTTGGTACAAACTGTTGAGATTCAGAAGATTCATGGGACTCACCGGCTGTATGCTGAGAGGGTCCATGACGACAGTCTGCTGAGTGTTTCGCCTGTTTTGGAAGTCCAGCAAGTAACTTTGTTTCAAGAATCACAATCCTTTGTAGAAGTTTGCAGCAGTTCATGCAACAAGTAGATCCAACAGGAGGCATTTTCTCTCTCTTCCATTTGAATATAGGCAGTTGTTTTCCCAACTCCAGAATGTAAGCTGCTGGCAGTGGGAGGCAAAGTCTTCTTTTGTAGTATTATTCCAGTCAAAAAAAGTTTTTAGTTTTAGCGTTTGTGCCAAAAATATTTTGTTTGAGCACTGTGCTGATCTGCTGAAGTAAAAAAATCGTAGAAAAATCTGAGAAAAGTACAGAAATAATAAGCGAAGCGCAGAACAGTAGGCTAGAACGTCCGAACTGTAGCAAAGCCAGAACCGCAACAAACTCAACTTTAACATGCATCTGTTCGATTGTGATGCCTTGCTCCTGACATGCTTGCGCACAAATCATGGCCACGCACTAGCTCATAAGGATCTACAATCATAATTATAATAAGTTAATAAGAATGCTTAAATTAGTTCTAGGCTTGTAGACAGTTATATATGAAGAGTTCAGATGGAAAGTGCGATCCAACATTTTCTTCTAAAATAATTATTTTCTCATCTTCCTATGTTTATGTTCAGTATTTCACTTTATTGGGAAAGAAAAGAAACTGTTTATTGCTATTAAAGTGAAATTAAACGGTACTAGGTTTTTGCAGCTGAATTTTACATCTAAAATCAATTTGCACTATTTGAAAATAATATTTTCTTTTAACATGTGCACTCTCACTCTTATTCGTATGTTTAATAGTCGAAAACGCAAATGTCTATTGTCACATTTATTTTATGTTTTACACGAATCATTAACCTATCGCATTTTTTCAATTCAAAAGGGTGAAATTTCATAAAAGGTTGAGTAGTTTGCATCTCTAGATAGTCTATTATGTTTGGTCGCTGAACATTTCAATCATAAAACAGTTCTCTAATACCGTAGGCTACTGCTTACATTTTTCCACAAACTCTAGTTATGTTGTGACAGTAAGACCCACATTCTTTGATATGATTGGCCATCTCGACCACTGAGGCAGACCAGCCTAGAGCCTTGCACGGACCTCAAATTTAAGACCTATCCCGAGACCTAGATTTTTTTTTTAATGGCCAAGCGGCCAGTGCCAGACAGTGAACCTATGGATCAGTTTAGCCTTCTTAAATCATCACGACTTGTCTAAAATAAAATCTATAGATATATAAAACAGTTCAAGTATGTTTAAAAATTAAACCTAGATAAATGTGCGCTATATCCAGTAGTTTGTGCGGAGAGTGCAAGCAAAAGCGTGCTGGCCAGCGCAATCACTTGCATTTTTTTCAGTGGATATGCAGTAATCTTTGCTCATAAAGGTAAGAGTAAAACATCATTCGTAACTGTAAATTGTCTACTTTTATTTGTGTGCAATCACATTATCAACAAATCGTTGTGCTTTTATAAAAAAAAAAAGAAAATAGTCATGATGCGCTTTCTACCGTCTCGTCTTGAACAGGAGCACTTAACAAAAATGAACCAAAGCTCAGTGAATACATGGCTCACGGACTTGACAAATATATCTATAGAAAATGTTAAATGACTACTTAACAAAATACAACACATCAGAAACAAAAACTCATTCATTATAAACATAATCCATAAAGATGAACTTTTCTCTTAAGGCTTGTAAAATGAAGAGTTGGCGAGTCAGGATTAGCAACATCATCCTTGCTACACCAACTCAGAAAACTATTTATTAGTAAATAATTCAAATATCTCATTCCTATTACCCCCATGACTCATTTATGGTAATCATTTTTTGAAGATGCTTTATGTCAAGCTTAAGCCTATTGCGTGCATTTAAAAGCAGAACACTGTGATGCTGCGGGACACTTAACACTGTTAAGCCGCTATTGACAGTCACGTTAGCACGGTCTCGTGTTGTTTCCCTCAGTGCGGCAATTTTTTCATCACTAATTGATGGATGTCTTAAATATAAAAATAAGGAGAAGCCTTAAACAGGCCTAAGGACAGCCCTCATCTGAACTATGATGTGGAAATTGGCCCGAAACCCAGCCTGGAGTGTAAAAAAAGTCAGGGTGAAATGCAGGGCTCTAGACCATTTAAAAGTTAAACTTTATAACTTTTTGTCGTCCTATCAACAAACAGCTTTACTCATTCTTATACTTAGAGTCTTGTACTGTCTATCCGCTATGACTATTTTAGTCTACCAAAGGACAAGATGGGTGGAAAAAATAGTAATAAAAATGAGATATAAATGACATAAAATGCAGGCCAGGAGCGAGGCCCTCTAGAGGTGTGAGGCCTAGTGAAGTTGCACACTTTGCACAGCCCTTGCGACGGTACTGTGCACCAGACAGGGTGGGTGGAGGTGGCAAGAAAAAAAGAAAGATGTTAATAAAATGTATGTTAATGTTTTCAAAACTATTCAGTTCCAATAATGTTTTTGTTAAAATGTAATTATTTTGTAAATGTTCTGTTCCATGTTAAATGTAAATGATACAACATGTGAATAAATAAATCATATTTGTTATAATCCAGTTCATTTCTTAGTCATTTTTCTGATAAAACCACAAAACATTTGTGTATTCCATTTTCAGACAGTCTGACGTTAGATTCTGTCGTCAAAAAGATTTTCATTTTCATCCAAAATGCAACGTCTGACCAACGTAGCAGACTGACGTCAGTCTGACGTTGGGTTCGGACGTCAACCAGATTTTCATCCGAAATGCAACGTCTGACCAACGTAGCAGACTGACGTCTGTCTGACGTTGGGTTCGGACGTCAACCAGATTTTCATCCGAAATGCAACGTCTGACCAACGTAGCAGACTGACGTCAGTCTGACGTTGGGTTCTGACGTCAACCAGATTTTCATTTTCATCAAAAATGCAACGTCTGACCAACGTTGGAGATCGACGTCAGCCTGACGTTGGGTTCTGACGTCAACCAGATTTTCATTTTCATCCAAAATGCAACGTCTGACCAACGTTGGAGATCGACGTCATCCTGACGTTGGGTTCTGACGTCAACCAGATTTTCATTTTCATCCAAAATGCAATGTCTGACCAACGTTGGAGATCGACGTCAGCCTGACGTTGGGTTCTGACGTCAACCAGATTTTCATTTTCATCCAAAATGCAACGTCTGACCAACGTTAGAGATCGACGTCAGCCTGACTTTGGGTTCTGACGTCAACCAGATTTTCATTTTCATCCAAAATGCAACGTCTAACCAACGTTAGAGATCGGCGTCAGCCTGACGTTGGGTTCTGACGTCAACCAGATTTTAATTTCATCCAAAATGCAACGTCTGACCAACGTTGGAGATCGACGTCAGCCTGACGTTGGGTTCTGACGTCAACCAGATTTTCATTTTCATCCAAAATTCAACGTCTGACCAACGTTGGAGATCGACGTCAGCCTGACGTTGGGTTCTGACGTCAACCAGATTTTCATTTTCATTCAAAATGCGACGTCTGACCAACGTTAGACATCGAGGTCAGTCTGACGTTGGGTTCTGACGTCAACCAGATTTTCATTTTCATCCAAAATGCGACGTCTGACCAACGTTGGAGATCGACGTCAGCCTGACGTTGGTTTCTGACGTCAACCAGATTTTCATTTTCATCCAAAATGCGACGTCTGACCAACGTTGGAGATCGACGTCAGCCTGACGTTGGTTTCTGACGTCAACCAGATTTTCATTTTCATCCAAAATGCAACGTCTGACCAACGTTGGAGATCGACGTCAGCCTGACGTTGGGTTCTGACGTCAACCAGATTTTCATTTACATCCAAAATGCAACGTCTAACCAACGTTAGAAATCGACGTCAGCCTGACGTTGGGTTCTGACGTCAACCAGATTTTCATTTACATCCAAAATGCAATGTCTGACCAACGTTAGAAATCGACGTCAGCCTGACGTTGGGTTCTGACGTCAACCAGATTTTCATTTTCATTCAAAATGCAACGTCTGACCAACGTTAGAAATCGAGGTCAGTCTGACGTTGGGTTCTGACGTCAACCAGATTTTCATTTTCATCCAAAATGCGACGTCTGACCAACGTTGGAGATCGACGTCAGCCTGACGTTGGTTTCTGACGTCAACCAGATTTTCATTTTCATCCAAAATGCGACGTCTGACCAACGTTGGAGATCGACGTCAGCCTGACGTTGGTTTCTGACGTCAACCAGATTTTCATTTTCATCCAAAATGCAACGTCTGACCAACGTTGGAGATCGACGTCAGCCTGACGTTGGGTTCTGACGTCAACCAGATTTTCATTTTCATCCAAAATGCAACGTCTAACCAACGTTAGAAATCGACGTCAGCCTGACGTTGGGTTCTGACGTCAACCAGATTTTCATTTACATCCAAAATGCAATGTCTGACCAACGTTAGAAATCGACGTCAGCCTGACGTTGGGTTCTGACGTCAACCAGATTTTCATTTTCATCCAAAATGCAACGTCTGACCAACGTTAGAAATCGACGTCAGCCTGACGTTGGGTTCTGACGTCAACCAGATTTTCATTTTCATCCAAAATTCAACGTCTGACCAACGTTGGAGATCGACGTCAGCCTGACGTTGGGTTCTGACGTCAACCAGATTTTCATTTTCATCCAAAATTCAACGTCTGACCAACGTTAGAAATCAACGTCAGTCTGACGTTGGGTTCTGACGTCAACCAGATTTTCATTTTCATCCAAAATTCAACGTCTGACCAACATTGGAGATCGACGTCAGCCTGACGTTGGGTTCTGACGTCAACCAGATTTTCATATTCATCCAAAATTCAACGTCTGACCAACGTTGGAGATCGACGTCAATATGACGTTGGGTTCTGTCGTCAACCCGATTTTCATTTTCAACCAAATTACAACGTCTGACCAACGTTGGGATCCAATGTCAGCATGACGTTATATTGACGTCCGGTGCCTGCTGGGTTATGTCGAGAGGCTTCACATCTTTTGGAATATTTATGTACAGTATATATATAGTCCAGACATGCAAGTTGCTATTCCCTTTTGGAAATACTAGAGAGACCCTTTCATAATTTATTTAGCTATATTTGATGAATTAGGTTACATAATAAATTACAAATATAGACCATGACATTTATTTTAATGTCTATTGATCTTAATTATAAGTAAAATATGTTCCTCTCTTTTAAAAATGTGCTTCTTAAATATTCCTGAATAATAAATCTACATTAGTTTGGACATGATGGTTTTGTTTGGTTATGGTGAATATATTGACCAAATTCGGATTATATTCAGACTATATTTCTGCAAAGACCCTGAAATGACATGATGAATTAACCACATGACAGAGGAATTGTATCAGTCTGACAAAATGATTTGTGAAATGATTTGTTTGCTTATGGTGAATATATTGAGCCAATTTTATTAGTTAAATTTTATTGTATTAAATTCTATTATCAATGATTTGTAAACAAAACATTAATTTACAATTATATGAGAAAGTTTGACTAATTATTCCCTATTTTTCATATAGACAGAAGACCATTTTCCAGTTGTACACAACTCTGTAAGTTGTTTCCTTGTCAGACCTGCATTTAGGTTTTGTTGTGTAGCTCTCCATGCCCTAGTTTCTCCCTCGTGTTTCATTGTGCCCTTATTTGGTTCTTCCCGTTCCTGCTCCTAGTGTGTTTCATTTGTCTCAGGTGTGTCTCATTATCCCCTCGTTTAGTTGTGTATTAAAAGATTATTCTGTTCCTGGTTTCCTCATTCTGTGTTTTATGTCAATCAATCAATCAATCACCTTTATTTATATAGTGCTTTAAACAAAATACATAGCGCCAAAGCACTGAACAACATTCATTTGGAAAACAGTGTCTCAATAATGCAAAATGATAGTTAAAGGCAGTTCATCATTGAATTCAGTTATGTCATCTCTGTTCAGTTGAAATAGTGTCTGTTTTAATTTGCAATCAAGTCAATGATATCGCTGTAGATGAAGTGACCCCAACTAAGCAAGCCAGAGGCGACAGCGGCAAGGAACCGAAACTCCATCGGTGACAGAATGGAGAAAAAAACCTTGGGAGAAACCAGGCTCAGTTGGGGGGCCAGTTCTCCTCTGACCAGACGAAACCAGTAGTTCAATTCCAGGCTGCAGCAAAGTCAGATTGTGCAGAAGAATCATCTGTTTCCTGTGGTCTTGTCCTGGTGCTCCTCTGAGACAAGGTCTTTACAGGGGATCTGTATCTGGGGCTCTAGTTGTCCTGGTCTCCGCTGTCTTTCAGGGCAGTAGAGGTCCTTTCTAGGTGTTGATCCACCATCTGGTCTGGATACGTACTGGATCCGGGTGACTGCAGTGACCCTCTGATCTGGACACAGACTGGATCTGGTGGCCACGGTGACCTCGGAACAAGAGAGAAACAGACAAATATTAGCGTAGATGCCATTCTTCTAATGATGTAGAAAGTACGGTGTTATGTGAAGTGTTCCGGTTCCAGTTTACCTAATTAATGCAGCCTAAAAATCCTTTTTATTTGGATATTAAAAGCATATTAGTATGTTATGTGTATGCCAGGTTAAAGAGATGGGTCTTTAATCTAGATTTAAACTGCAAGAGTGTGTCTGCCTCCCGAACAATGTTAGGTAGGTTATTCCAGAGTTTAGGCGCCAAATAGGAAAAGGATCTGCCGCCCGCAGTTGATTTTGATATTCTAGGTATTATCAAATTGCCTGAGTTTTGAGAACGTAGCGGACGTAGAGGAGTATAATGTAAAAGGAGCTCATTCAAATACTGAGGTGCTAAACCATTCAGGGCTTTATAAGTAATAAGCAATATTTTAAAATCTATACGATGTTTGATAGGGAGCCAGTGCAGTGTGGACAGGACCGGGCTAATATGGTCATACTTCCTGGTTCTAGTAAGAACTCTTGCTGCTGCATTTTGGACTAGCTGTAGTTTGTTTACCAAGCGTGCAGAACAACCACCCAATAAAGCATTACAATAGTCTAACCTTGAAGTCATAAATGCATGGATTAACATTTCTGCATTTGACATTGAGAGCATAGGCCGTAATTTAGATATATTTTTGAGATGGAAAAATGCAGTTTTACAAATGCTAGAAACGTGGCTTTCTAAGGAAAGATTGCGATCAAGTAGCACACCTAGGTTCCTAACTGATGACGAAGAATTGACAGAGCAACCATCAAGTCTTAGACAGTGTTCTAGGTTATTACAAGTAGAGTTTTTAGGCCCTATGATTAACACCTCTGTTTTTTGTGAATTTAGCAGTAAGAAATTACTCGTCATCCAATTTTTTATATCGACTATGCATTCCATTAGTTTTTCAAATTGGTGTGTTTCACCAGGCTGCGAGGAAATATAGAGCTGCGTATCATCAGCATAACAGTGAAAGCTAACACCATGTTTCCTGATGATATCTCCCAAGGGTAACATATAAAGCGTGAAGAGTAGCGGCCCTAGAACTGAGCCTTGAGGTACTCCATACTGCACTTGTGATCGATATGATACATCTTCATTCACTGCTACGAACTGATGGCGGTCATATAAGTATGATTTAAACCATGCTAATGCACTTCCACTGATGCCAGCAAAGTGTTCAAGTCTATGCAAAAGAATGTTGTGGGCAATTGTGTCAAACGCAGCACTAAGATCCAATAAAACTAATAGAGAGATACACCCACGATCAGATGATAAGAGCAGATCATTTGTAACTCTAAGGAGAGCAGTTTCAGTACTATGATACGGTCTAAATCCTGACTGGAAATCCTCACATATACCATTTTTCTCTAAGAAGGAATATAATTGTGAGGATACCACCTTTTCTAGTATCTTGGACAGAAAAGGGAGATTCAAGATTGGTCTATAATTAACTAGTTCTCTGGGGTCAAGTTGTGGCTTTTTTATGAGAGGCTTAATAACAGCCAGTTTGAAGGTTTTGGGGACATATCCTAATGACAATGAGGAATTAATAATAGTCAGAAGAGGACCTATGACTTCTGGAAGCACCTCTTTTAAGAGCTTAGATGGTATAGGGTCTAACAAACATGTTGTAAGTTTAGATGATTTAACAAGTTTATACAATTCTTCCTCTCCTATAGTAGAGAATGAGTGGAACTGTTCCTCAGGGGGTCTATAGTGCACTGTCTGATGTGATACTGTAGCTGACGGCTGAATGGTTGCAATTTTATCTCTAATAGTATCGATTTTAGAAGTAAAGTAGTTCATAAAGTCATTACTGCTGTGGTGTTGGGAAATGTCAACACTTGTTGAGGCTTTATTTTTCGTTAATTTAGCCACTGTATTGAATAAATACCTGGGGTTTATGTTATGTCATTCTACGTAGTCCACTCCAGTGTTCGTTTGGGCCCCTGGTTCCACCACAGTGTGAGCTCCAGCCCCTGAGTCCGCTCCAGTGTCAGTTCCAGTCCCCGACCAAAGTTGAGAGATGGCTCTAGCCCCCAACCCGAGTCGAGAGAGAGCTCCTGTTTCCACGTCCAGCCCGGAGAGGGCTTCTGTTCCAACGTCCAGCCCACAGAGAGACTCTGTTCCCAGGTCAGGCCTAGGGAGGGCTCCAGTGCCCAAATCCAGCCCAGAGAGGGCTCCTGTTTCCACGTTTGGACCAGGGAGAGCCACAGTTCCAGAGTTAAGCCCAGGGAGGCCTGTTGTTCCCATGTGTGGCCCACAGGGGCCTCAGATCCTGAGTCAAGCCCAGAGCCGGTTCCAGGCAGGGAACCCAAGATTTTCCCAAGGAATTTTTTTTTTTTCTGGGAAGGCTATATGGCTTGGGCAGTAGGGGCGGGGCCTAGTGCTGACGCAATCCCACCATGGCCACCTGAGCTCCCTGCTTTGCCTTGGCCCCCCGAACCGTCTGCTTCGCCATGGCCTCCTGAATGGCCTGCTCCGTCATAGCCCCCTGAACTGTCTGCTCTGCCATGGCTAGCCGAGCCACCTGCTCCGCCATGGTACCCTGAACTGCCTGATCTGCCATTGCACCTGGAACTGCCTGATCCACCAATGGCACTCTGAATAGACTGATCCGATATGGGTCCCAGATCTGGTACCACTCTGTAGGCCTTCCATCCCATGTAAGCCTGACCCCATTTGGTTCTTCATATTCTTGCTTCTAGTGAGTTTCATTTTTCGGGTGTGTCTCGTTATCCCCTTGTTAAGTTGTGTATTTAAAGAGTGTTCGGTTCCTGGTTTCCTCATTCTGTTTCTTACATCATTCTGTGACTCCTGCGTTCCTGATGTTCCAGGCTTTTGGTTTATTAAAGTCTGTTTAAATTTATTGTTATGTCTCCTCATCCCTATAAACACTAATAGTCTTAGTGTTTATACTTGACTAACTGGGGCCCAGGTCAGGAAGCAGACAGACTGGCTAAACCGACCGTCTGCTAGCTGCCTCCCGTCACAGAGGTCAGTTAATTCTCAGCACATAGAGACTCTTTCACCTAGATATCACACTATAGAGACTGTGTCTGTTCCACGAACTAGAAAATACAAAAAACGCCCAAACCAAGTTAAGGTTAACAATTTAATTGAGGTTCAACAAATAAAAAACAAATGCAATATGGATAAACAAATGATAAAGATTGGCTTATTGAATATCAGATCCATTTCTACGAAAACACTTTTTGTAAATAATATGATAACTGATCATAATATAGATGTGCTCTGCTTGACAGAAACTTGGCTAAAACCTGATGATTACATTATTTTAAATGAGTCCACCCCCCAAGATTATTGTTATAAACACGAGCCGCGTCTAAAAGGCAAAGGGGGAGGAGTTGCTTCAATTTATAATAACGTTTTCAGGATTTCTTAGAGGGCAGGCTTCAAGTATAACTCGTTTGAAGTAATGGTGCTTCATATAACATTATCCAGAGAAACCAATGTTAATGATAAATCCCCTGTTATGTTTGTACTGGCTACTGTATACAGGCCACCAGGGCACCATACAGACTTTATTAAAGAGTTTGGTGATTTTACATCCGAGTTAGTTCTGGCTGCAGATAAAGTCTTAATAGTTGGTGATTTTAATATCCATGTCGATAATGAAAAAGATGCATTGGGATCAGCATTTATAGACATTCTGAACTCTATTGGTGTTAGACAACACGTTTCAGGACCTACTCATTGTCGAAATCATACTCTAGATTTAATACTGTCACATGGAATTGATGTTGATAGTGTTGAAATTATTCAGCCAAGTGATGATATCTCAGATCATTATTTAGTTCTGTGTAAACTTCATATAGCCAAAATTGTAAATTCTACTTCTTGTTACAAGTATCGAAGAACCATCACTTCTACCACAAAAGACTGCTTTTTAAGTTATCTTCCTGATGTATCCGAATTCCTTAGCATATCCAAAACCTCAGAACAACTTGATGATGTAACAGAAACTATGGACTCTCTCTTTTCTAGCACTTTAAATACAGTTGCTCCTTTACGCTTAAGAAAGGTTAAGGAAAACAGTTTGACACCATGGTATAATGAGCATACTCGCACCCTAAAGAGAGCAGCCCGAAAAATGGAGCGCAGCTGGAGGAAAACAAAACTAGAGGTATTTCGTATTGCTTGGCGGGAAAGTAGCATATCCTACAGAAAAGCATTAAAAACTGCTAGATCTGATTACTTTTCTTCTCTTTTAGAAGAAAACAAACATAACCCCAGGTATTTATTCAATACAGTGGCTAAATTAACGAAAAATAAAGCCTCAACAAGTGTTGACATTTCCCAACACCACAGCAGTAATGACTTTATGAACTACTTTACTTCTAAAATCGATACTATTAGAGATAAAATTGCAACCATTCAGCCGTCAGCTACAGTATCACATCAGACAGTGCACTATAGACCCCCTGAGGAACAGTTCCACTCATTCTCTACTATAGGAGAGGAAGAATTGTATAAACTTGTTAAATCATCTAAACTTACAACATGTATGTTAGACCCTATACCATCGAAGCTCTTAAAAGAGGTGTTTCCAGAAGTCATAGGTCCTCTTCTGACTATTATTAATTCCTCATTGTCATTAGGATATGTCCCCAAAACCTTCAAACTGGCTGTTATTAAGCCTCTCATAAAAAAGCCACAACTTGACCCCAGAGAACTAGTTAATTATAGACCAATCTCGAATCTACCTTTTCTGTCCAAGATACTAGAAAAGGTGGTATTCTCACAATTATATCCCTTCATAGAGAAAAATGGTATATGTGAGGATTTCCAGTCAGGATTTAGACCGTATCATAGTACTGAAACTGCTCTCCTTAGAGTTACAAATGATCTGC
Organism: Carassius gibelio; assembly: GCF_023724105.1. Taxonomy (NCBI): domain Eukaryota; kingdom Metazoa; phylum Chordata; class Actinopteri; order Cypriniformes; family Cyprinidae; genus Carassius; species Carassius gibelio. The sequence continues at coordinate 7,974,672 of NC_068397.1, read as the reverse complement.
TCTTATCATCTGATCGTGGGTGTATCTCTCTATTAGTTTTATTGGATCTTAGTGCTGCGTTTGACACAATTGACCACAACATTCTTTTGCATAGACTTGAACACTTTGTTGGCATCAGTGGAAGTGCATTAGCATGGTTTAAATCGTACTTATATGACCGCCATCAGTTCGTAGCAGTGAATGAAGATGTATCATATCGATCACAAGTGCAGTATGGAGTACCTCAAGGCTCAGTTCTAGGGCCGCTACTCTTCACGCTTTATATGTTACCCTTGGGAGATATCATCAGGAAACATGGTGTTAGCTTTCACTGTTATGCTGATGATACGCAGCTCTATATTTCCTCGCAGCCCGGTGAAACACACCAATTTGAAAAACTAATGGAATGCATAGTCGATATAAAAAATTGGATGACGAGTAATTTCTTACTGCTAAATTCACAAAAAACAGAGGTGTTAATCATAGGGCCTAAAAACTCTACTTGTAATAATCTAGAACACTGTCTTAGACTTGATGGTTGCTCTGTCAATTCTTCGTCATCAGTTAGGAACCTAGGTGTGCTACTTGATCGCAATCTTTCCTTAGAAAGCCACGTTTCTAGCATTTGTAAAACTGCATTTTTCCATCTCAAAAATATATCTAAATTACGGCCTATGCTCTCAATGTCAAATGCAGAAATGTTAATCCATGCATTTATGACTTCAAGGTTAGACTATTGTAATGCTTTATTGGGTGGTTGTTCTGCACGCTTGGTAAACAAACTACAGCTAGTCCAAAATGCAGCAGCAAGAGTTCTTACTAGAACCAGGAAGTATGACCATATTAGCCCGGTCCTGTCCACACTGCACTGGCTCCCTATCAAACATCGTATAGATTTTAAAATATTGCTTATTACTTATAAAGCCCTGAATGGTTTAGCACCTCAGTATTTGAATGAGCTCCTTTTACATTATACTCCTCTACGTCCGCTACGTTCTCAAAACTCAGGCAATTTGATAATACCTAGAATATCAAAATCAACTGCGGGCGGCAGATCCTTTTCCTATTTGGTGCCTAAACTCTGGAATAACCTACCTAACATTGTTCGGGAGGCAGACACACTCTTGCAGTTTAAATCTAGATTAAAGACCCATCTCTTTAACCTGGCATACACATAACATACTAATATGATTTTAATATCCAAATCCGTTAAAGGATTTTTAGGCTGCATTAATTAGGTAAACTGGAACCGGAACACTTCACATAACACCGTACTTTCTACATCATTAGAAGAATGGCATCTACGCTAATATTTGTCTGTTTCTCTCTTGTTCCGAGGTCACCGTGGCCACCAGATCCAGTCTGTGTCCAGATCAGAGGGTCACTGCAGTCACCCGGATCCAGTACGTATCCAGACCAGATGGTGGATCAGCACCTAGAAAGGACCTCTACATCCCTGAAAGACAGCGGAGACCAGGACGACTAGAGCCCCAGATACAGATCCCCTGTAAAGACCTTGTCTCAGAGGAGCACCAGGACAAGACCACAGGAAACAGATGATTCTTCTGCACAATCTGACTTTGCTGCAGCCTGGAATTGAACTACTGGTTTCGTCTGGTCAGAGGAGAACTGGCCCCCCAACTGAGCCTGGTTTCTCCCAAGGTTTTTTTCTCCATTCTGTCACCGATGGAGTTTCGGTTCCTTGCCGCTGTCGCCTCTGGCTTGCTTAGTTGGGGTCACTTCATCTACAGCGATATCATTGACTTGATTGCAAATTAAAACAGACACTATTTCAACTGAACAGAGATGACATAACTGAATTCAATGATGAACTGCCTTTAACTATCATTTTGCATTATTGAGACACTGTTTTCCAAATGAATGTTGTTCAGTGCTTTGGCGCAATGTATTTTGTTTAAAGCACTATATAAATAAAGGTGATTGATTGATTGATTGATTGATCTCCTCCCACCCTGCTCCTCAGGAGTGTGACAGTTCTGTATTGGCAAAACAATTAACAGCCATCAAGGTATTAGCACCACAAACATCCCATAAATCCCATCACATTTTTGAGGGCCTTAACATGCTCCAAAACTCATGAAACTGCACATGTGTCAGAACTGGCAAAAATGTACATCTAATATGGGTTTTAGAAGTGGTAATGGAAGAATGGCTCAACAGCACCACATATACACATTCAATGGAGTGTGCCTCGCGCTACGTATTACGTACATGTACAATAATTGGTACACACATTTAACATACCATTCCCTATAAAAAAAGTACCTTGGTACAAAATCCAAAACCCAGTTTTCGTCAAAGGGCATGTCCCTGACGGCCTGACAAAGTTTGATGTTTCGCCATGAAACAGGAAGTTGCTGTAAGCAAGCAACGTCTGGTATGCCTTAAACTTCATATCTTTGATAGGTGTTCTGTCCTGAACACATACCCATGCCCATATTCAGTTATAGTCATAGCGCCACTTCCTGGCAACATGAAATTTCATGGTTAACACTGTTATGGGCTCCTAGGAAGATATTAAATGTTGGAAACATTAAAAGAAAAAAAAAAAAAAAAAAATCCTATTAACACTTAGCTTAGTGCTAAAGAATGCTATTTATGCATTGAAACAGGAAGTTGCTTGACTCAGGCATACGGTGTACAATCTTCCCCAAATTTTAGAAATTTGATAAGAGTCCTGTCCTGAACACATATGTATGGCCAAGTTTGGTTATAGTCATAGTGCCACCTGCTGGCAACAGGAAATTACATGTTTAATAATGTTATGGACTCCAAGCAACATATTAAAAAAGTGTCAGCAAGTATTAAATAAGCTGGCAACATGCTAGAAACATGCAAAAACATGCTAGCAACACTTAGCTAAGTGCTAAAGCATGTTATTAATGCAATGAAACATGATGTTGCTTGACTCAGATATGCAGTGTCCAATTTGTATCCAAATTAACAAGTTTGATAAGAGTCCAGTCCTGAACACATCACCATGCCCATATTCGATTATAGTCATAGCACCACCTGCTGGCAACAGTAAGTGATATGTTTAACACCATAATGGACTTATTGAAATATATGTAAAGTCCCAGCAAGAGTTAAATAGGCTAGCAACATGTTGCAAACATGGAAAAGCTTGTTAGTAACAATTAACTAATTTGCTAAAGCATGTTATTAATAAAATGAAACAGGAAGTTGCTATAACTCAGGTATGCAGTGTCTTATCTTCCGCAAACTTAACATGTTTGATGACAATTCTAGCCTGAACACATCGACATGCCAAGATTCAGTGACATGTTTAACACTGTGATGTACTATTAGCAATACAGTAAAACAGTGGTTTTCAACCTGTGGGCCGCCAATTAATATTAAAATAAATAATATTGTTAATATATGTAAAAATGTCTAAGTCATAACATAACATCATTTCATATATATAATAAAAAAATTTAAAAAAAGAAATATTAAACTGTTACTATGCTTCCACTATTCGAGCTCGCTGATTAGTTTAAGAATAAACCACCAATTTATCTTAGATATTTTTGCTGCATATGCTACAGAACAACAAATTCAAACATGCATAAATGGCTGTTGTGTTTCCTCCTGACTGCTTGCTTCGGTGACTATCTACCCACTGCCGAGCTCTGCCTGGATCTGGTTTTCCCGTTTTGCTGAGCGGTGCCAGCCAGAGTTATTTTATGTTCATTTCCAGTCCATTCTAGGGCTGTGTGATTAATAGAAATCATCATAAAATCACGATTTGATCGTGCGCAATTTCTAAATCGCTTTATAGCACGATTTTCCGCGGCCCTGACCTCCCGTAGTATGCTATCCAATCCAATCAGAATGCAACGTGCCTAGAGCGAGAACAGAACAGACTGGGCATATGCCTGTAACTCCAGGTTTACACTCTGTCTGTGATGCGCCTTTTTTCCAAGCCTATGTTAATGGATCAGAGCGTTTACACTGCATGTGGTAAAAGGCTAGAAATAAAAACGTGCATACATGAGCATAGAGAGAGTTGGTAGCGCACAGGACGCAGTTTAAGTGAGAGGAGACACGTTTTAAGTGCGCACACTCTCTCCGCGCAGAGCAGCGTGTATCTGAGCAAGCACTTCTGGTTTTGTGACAGAGAAAAGGGAAATATGCGTGCGAACAGAGAGATTCGCTCTCGTGCATTATTTTAATGTGTTTTCGCGTTATATTTATGCACTCTCGCTGCTGACCGCATACACATACTATATACACACTGAGTAGAGCGCAGTCTCGGGAGTACCCCCCGGCCTGCGAGGGGTGATGGCGGTATGTGACGACTGGGGCGGGGCTGAGGGACGTGGGAGGAGCGAGGCCGGTGTAGTGATTGGAGATGAGCTACACCTGTTCGACCCACCGGTCTCGAGGCCCACGGAGGAGTTGGAAGGATATAAAACTGGAGCGATGACAGTGAAGGACGAGAGAGGACCAGGCCTGGGCTTTAGTTTATGTTTTGGTTTTTATTTGCGCGCATCAGTCGTCCGTAAGGGGCTGATGCGCTGTTTTGTGTTTATTTTGTGATTATTAAAGTTTCAATTGATTGTGCGCCGGTTCCCGCCTCCTTCTTCCCGTAGTTATGGAGATTTTATTATTACAGTGCTGTTATCTGTGAACTAATTTAAAGTTCTTTAAATAAGGAGTGATACAGAATTCCTGAATTGTTTCATAAATATCATGGATGTATTTTATAATAGCCAACAATACATTGTATGGGTCAGAATTAAAGTGTGGCGAGTGGGGCGGGGCCGAGAGGCGTGGGAACGAGGAGTGAGGCCAGGTGTAGTGATTGAAGATGAGCTACACCTGCGCCCCACCGCCAGTATCGAGTCCCACGTAGGAGATGGAAGGATATAAAACTGGAGTGACGACCGTGAAGGACGAGAGAGGACCAGGCCTGGGACATTATTTTATGTTTTGGCTTTTATTTGTGCACGTCAGTCGCCGTGAGGGGTTGACGCGCTGTTTTGTTTATTTTGAATATTAAAGTGTTTTGATTGTGCGCCGGTTCCCGCCTCCTTCTTCCCGATGTATGTGGAGTTGCATATCGTTACAGTGGTGCCGAAGCCCGGGAGAAGGAGGGACGCGCTGCTGAAGATCCCTCGCCGCTGTGGTGAATCCGCGGTGCCCTCGAGCAGGCGAGGTATGTGCCGCCAGGGACGCTCGAGGCGGTGGGCTGGAGCGAGTTGCTGGGGACGGGCGAGCTCGCTACCGACCGCCCACGATATGGAGGGGCGGCTGCCGTCCGTGAGGGAGCGGAGGAGTCGGCGCCGTTCGCCAGGGAACGGGGGACTCCTGCCGCTGCCCAAAATCGGAGGGGCCGTCGCTGTCCACCGGGCGGCGGAGGAGTGTCGTGCCGTCCGCCGAGGGCCGTCCAGTGCCACCGCCGGGCACCGCGGAGGTGATCACCCAGCCGGTGGAGGGCCGAGCAGCAGTGCGTCTGGGAACCGGAATTTTTTTTTTTTTTTCCTCTCTCCCCTCTCTCGTCCTTGTCGCTCCTCCTTCCATCTCCTTTTCTCTCGCCTCGTCTGTCCTACCCCCAGGTTCCTGCAGGTCCCCGTGAGCGGTCCCCCCCGGAGGGAGGGGGGGGGGGGGGGGGAGTAGAGCGCAGTCTCGAGGGTACCCCCCGGCCTGCGAGGGGCGATGGGGGTATGTGGCGAGTGGGGCGGGGCCGAGAGGCGTGGGAACGAGGAGTGAGGCCAGGTGTAGTGATTGAAGATGAGCTACACCTGCGCCCCACCGCCAGTATCGAGTCCCACGTAGGAGATGGAAGAATATAAAACTGGAGTGACGACCGTGAAGGACGAGAGAGGACCAGGCCTGGGACATTATTTTATGTTTTGGCTTTTATTTGTGCACGTCAGTCGCCGTGAGGGGCTGACGCGCTGTTTTGTTTATTTTGAATATTAAAGTGTTTTGATTGTGCGCCGGTTCCCGCCTCCTTCTTCCCGATGTATGTGGAGTTGCATATCGTTACATAAAGATTTTTCTTTTATGCCCAAAATCATTACAATATTAAATAAATATCATGTTCCATGAAATTATTTTGTAAATTTCCTACATTAAATATATCAATACTTAATTTTCTGATAAGTAATATGCTTCGATAAGAACTTAATTTGGAAAAATATAAAGGTGATTTTCTCAATATTTCGATTTTTTTTTTTTTACCCTCAGATTTTCTAATAGTTGTATCTCAGACAAATACTGTCCTATGCTAACATTAATTTATTCAGCTTTTTTAGATGATGTATACATCTCAACTTTCATAATGTTCAATTCAAAATTTTCAATTCTCATCCAAATATTGTTCTAACTTAAACTATACATGAATTGAAAGCTAATTTATTCAGCTTCCTTTCAGATTATGTATCTATCTCACTTTTCAAAAATGTCAAGAATTGACCCTTATGACTGGTTTTGTGGTCCAGGGTCACAAATGTTTTATGTGCAGTATATTTTGAACTAAATTTACATTTGTTCAGCTTTATTAATCACCAATGTCTTATTTTCATAACAGTATTCATCATTTTAATGAGTTTGCTACTAATATTTTAGTGTCCCAACTATTATGATGGAGTGGTGCATTATGATGGAGTCGTGCATTTATATTGTACAATGCATTTATATTGTAGGATGCAGTCTCTGTTAGATATTCTTGACATAACAAGGCTTTTTGCAGATTATTCCAGGGAATTTACTGATTAACAAGAGGGAAGAACTGAGTGTGCAAGTGAATCAGGAACTACCTGATATGCATTTAATCTGTTTTTCATTGGGAGGCAGCAGATGTAGAGTGATAAAAAGCTTGTACAGTATGTGCCAAATTCATAATGAAAATGGCTCTAAAATTATTAGATTGATCACAAGACTTGCAGTTTGTCAAATTTAAAATAGTTGCATCCAAAGTCTCAAAACCTAATCTCTGATTTACTTAAATTGGGAGATGCAAATATAATGTAACAAGCATTTACCCCCTTAAGAAGTGCAATTTTTCCTTTAAAAAATAAAGAGTGCATTGAAGCATCAATAGATACAAATCACTCTGCTTTTGGACTTCTTGGTAAATGGATATCAAAATTACAGAATTGAAATAAGTGCTGTTAGATGCACTTGGCTTTGGTTATATACCACAGAGCCTTTGAAAGATATAATGGAAGATGCTATAACTGTTTCCCTACCACTTTCAGGCTCTTTAGCCGTCACAGATTGCAGCGTTTTTGAACAGAATGGCTTTTCTGTTTTTCAGAATGCCTTAAAAGCTTCATTTTGATTGACATTTTTATTTTTTGAAGGGTACTGCTTCCCTTTGCTCAGTTGGCTTAGTATAGGGCTACACCTCCACAAACTGAGATGCTGAGAGGCATGACAGACATGATAGGACAGGGTGATGAAGTAGAGAGCATGTCTACATAGAGGAAGGCTTTTTGATGTAGAGTTTGCCTAGTTTTCTTTCTTTGAGTGAAAATGAGCGTCTGGCTATGTCGAGGAGCATAAAGTAAATGTTTTTATAGGAAAAAAAATTCAAAATTCTCTGTATTCATCAAGAAAAGTTGCAAGCACTATGATTTAAAAAGTCCTGCCATACACCTCACTACAGAGCACTCACAATACATACTTTTGTGCGACAGAGCACAACACTTCTTTCCACATACTTTGAGAACCTTTTTGTTTGTTTGTAAGTTTCCATCATTTAAACAGAAAAAAATAACAATAAAATAATTAAAGTGTTGAAACAAACTATGATTAGAAGGAAAAAACTGTTTGAATATTGGACAAAAATACAACACACACTGGCTTTCTCCACCATTGTAGGCATTGGTTCACACCACAATCCAAAGCTATAAAAGTATATGTAAATTGGAGAAATTATTATTATTATTATTATTATTATTATTATTATTATTTGTTATTATTTTATTTTTTTTGTGAATGTTGAGTTAAAAATATTAGCTGAGTGCAAAAACACTTAGTTAGGCTGGTTTGATATGATTGTTTCTTTATATTCTCACTCCTTTTTCTCTGGGTGCTTTCACATCTCTAGTTCGGTTCATTTGGTCCGAACCAAGGGCAAACAATTATACATTGTAGCATTTTTCAGCTTTTTTGGTTCGTTTTCACACCACACTTTGGTCCGAACCAGTTGAAACGAACCAAAATGCAGTCACATGACAACATCCACATCACTCATTTGCCATGACGTATTTCCTAAACTGCTTTTTTCCAACATAAGAGGAAAAGCCAGCAAACAACATGGAGACAACATAACTATGGAGAGACGACTGCGCGGGCTGGTTTTGTCCCTGGCCATAATCTATGACATTGTTTGTATACACCACCATATGCAAACAATACATTTCTATAATGAAGCGTGGATGTGGCTTGAAAACAACATTCTAATGCACTGCAAACGGCACGCTCGTGATTTCAAGCGGAGGCGTGCATTAATTCTTCTTAACTCTGACATGCTCATGATCATCAGTCCAAATTTCTATGAGGCTCCGCACCTCCTCACTACTCCAAGTTTGTCCACGAGCTGCCATGCTAAAGTGCAAACTGTCAACAAACACTTCCTCATCCCATAATGCACAGCCCAGCTGACTATGGCAGCTGGTTTAGTCCAAAAATGATTAGTACTTTTTGCAGTTGGGTCTGTTCGAGGTTGAATCAAGTTCTCACTACAAACGGACCGCTCCGGAGTTCGTTTGAAAGTGTACCGAGACCACTTCTACAAGCAGTTCTTGGTACGCTTGTTTGGTCCACCTTTGGTGCCCACCCGAGTGCTATTGCTGCTTTCACACCTGCCCAAACGAACCGCACCAAAGGGGGAAACGAACTCTGGTACGATTCAACCGAACTAAATGAGGCAGGTGTGAAAGCACCCTCTGTTTGGGGTTAGTAGCCTCATTTCTCATTTTTTTTTTAAATCTGGAATGATCCTTTGTATGGTGTTCTCTTCCGGCAGTCCCCTTCAAGGGAGTAAAAACGCCTATTTTGAATTTGCCTTCTTTGACTATGCTGGTTTTGCAGTTCAAAAAGGCAAATCCCATCTGATTGTATCAACCTATTTGTCTTTCCTTGAGCAAACATCAGTATGTTGTCCAACAAAGCCACAATTTTATTGACGAAAATCTGAAACTCAACTCAAGCAATCAGCAGTGTCTGACTGAAGCTGTGAGATCAGATAATTTATTAGGAAGGTTGTTTTCAAGAAATTCTAGAGCCAGTGACAGAAGGCTGTACAGATGCCTCTTGCCATACTAATGAAATATTATTGCATGTGTATAGGCTTGAAGCCTCAGGGCTTACAGTATGTTTCTGAATGTATTCAGCAGGTAAACCTATACATGGCCCCCTTAAGTCCAATCTAATTACCATTTGGAGTTGTATCTTTCTGATGATACAAGCTCAGGCTACTAGCACAGATTGCAGGGAGTCCATTTGCACCCTGTTTAAGTTCATTTATTTTCCTCTGATCTACTTCTGCAGTCCAGAACCCTAATTTTGACTTATTACATGGACCTTGGAGCATAATCGTCCACTCAGCTATAGCTTACTGTCTGCATAGAAGTATCTGTTTTATAGCTCAAGGCTAATGAGAACCCTGAGGACAAGCTGTGTGCCTGTCCTTTGCTGAAGACTCTTTCTTGCTTTCTCAGATACCATCTGTCTTCATATTGACTGCAAACTACACTGAGTTGCTTAAGGTCAGAGGACACACTTTCTGGATGCTTTTGATGCAACATGGCTCAGTTTGAAAATGTGAGCAACTTTACTTTTACAATGAATGTTTGCCTATGGAGATGATGTGAATGGGCAGGAAAGTTGTCCCATAAGTACTTCAACTGGTGGTTGTCCATATGAACACTGGTCCAAACCGGCTGTAATGTTGCCAGCTTCAGTTTGTAAAAACAAGTGTTTTAATAATCAGTTGAAATTCAATAAATTGCTAAAAAAAATCTTCCCACTCAGTGATGTAGCTACAAACCTGAGTCCAACCTGAACCCGAAGCTATCACTCCGAATCCAGACCTGTTAGAGCTAGGGGTAAAACTTTTTGATAATCCACTTTAGTCATAAGTAACTTTGCTACTAAATGTTAACTAACAGTCACTGGCCTTGTAGTAGACTATATTCTTAATATCTGTCATCACTTATTTGGATGGTCCCCCAAAAGAAAATGCAATGACATGTGAACTTATTCTACTAACCCTGATCCTAACCTAAGAGTCTGACTTTGCACTGTCTGACTTTTTTTGCAGCTTAGAATTAAACTAATGGTTTCGGACAGTGCAGAATGGCACACTATTTTGACACTCTATTTCCCTGTTTAATACTTTAAAGCTGGTATGCCACAATCTGTATTTTAAAAAGCGCTATAATGTATATACACTCACCTAAAGGATTATTAGGAACACCATACTAATACTGTGTTTGACCCCTTTTGGCCTTCAGAACTGCCTAAATTCTATGTGGCATTGATTCAACAAGGTGCTGAAAGCATTCTTTAGAAATGTTGGCCCATATTGATAGGATAGTATCTTGCAGTTGATGGAGATTTGTGGGTTGCACATCCAGGGCACGAAGCTCCCTTTCCACCACATCCCAAAGATGCTCTATTGGGTTGAGATCTGGTGACTGTGGGGGCCATTTTAGTACAGTGAACCAATTTGAAATTATTTGAGCTTTGTGACATGGTGCATTATCCTGCTGGAAGTAACCATCAGAGGATGGGTACATGGTGGTCATAAAGGGATGGACATTGTCAGAAAAAATGCTCAGGTAGGCCGTGGCATTTAAAAGATGCCCAATTGGCACTAAAGGGCCTAAAAAGTGTGCAAAGAAAACATCCTCCCCACCATTACACTACCACCACCAGCCTGCACAGTGGTAACAAGGCATGATGGATCCATGTTCTCATTGTGTTTTTGCCAAATTCTGACTCTACCATTAGAACGTCTCAACAGAAATCGAGACTCATCAGACCAGGCAACATTTTTCCAGTCTTAAACTGTCCAATTTTGGTGAGCTCGTACAAATTGTAGCCTCTTTTTCCTATTTGTAGTGGAGATGAGTGGTACCCGGTGGGGTCTTCCGCCTCAAAGTTGTGCGGGTTGTTACTTCACAAATGCTTTGCTGCATACCTCGGTTGTAACGAGTGGTTATTTCAGTCAAAGTTGCTCTTCTATCAGCTTGAATCAGTCGGCCCATTCTCCTCTGACCTCTAGCATCAACAAGGCATTTTAGCCCACAGGACTGTCGCATACTGGATGTTTTTCCCTTTGCACACCATTCTTTATAAACCCTAGAAATGGTTGTGCGTGAAAATCCCAGTAACTGAGCAGATTGTGAAATACTCAGACCGGCCGTCTGGCGCCAACAACCATGCCACGCTCAAAATTACTTAAATCACCTTTCTTGACATTCAGTTTGGAGTTCAGGAGATTGTCTTGACCAGGACCACACCCCTAAATGCATTGAAGCAACTGCCATGTGATTGGTTGATTAGATAATTGCATTTATGAGAAATTTAACAGGTGTTCCTAATAATCCTTTAGGTGAGTGTATATTCATTGTTTAGAACCACTGTTTGTTCAGGTTCACACAAATTGTTATAATAACATACTAGCAAGTTAAACTGAACTTGTCTGTACACATATTATATTAGAAGTTGACTGTCTAAAGTCAGTACTGTTTACATCTATGTAACTCCCATCGGAGTTGCTTGTTGTTAAAGTAATCTGAATTCTTTTTAGCAGCTCCTCAACCCAAGCACATGTGCCTTGCCAAAAAACACCAGCATAAAAGAAAGTATTTTAAAATACCAACATAACAGAACATTATACATTAACAATTCTCTCTATTTTGTAATTTTGCTAAAGAAATGCATTAAATAACACTTTATTTCAACATTTTCTCTCCCCATATACCCAGCACTGTGCAAAGCATGATGAGAAGTGTAAAACAGTGTAAAAAAAAAGGTTAGGTTTAAGGGTAAGGGTGGAGTTAAGCACATAATAAATAAATAAATAAATAAATGAAACAACACATAGTGTAATGTAACTAAAATTGTTGTGTTTTTGGAAATGTATTAAAAAAAAAAATAAATAAAAAAAATTCCCTGACATATCATGTATCGCACTTTGTGTTGCTCTTTAGCAGCGGTTCTCAATTCCAGTCCTTGTGCCCCCATGCTCTGCACCTTTTATATATTTGTCTTATGGTTTCAGACGTTTGTTCTATTTGAATGTAAGTGCCCTGTGAAGTGGACATCACAGGTTATTCTGCCTTGATTCCAGTTCGAATCTAACGTATATGTTTCATTCAAAGTGTATTGAAGTGTGCAAGACGTGAATTTAAATTAAATTGTATTTATTTACAGAGTGTCACACTTGTCCGTTTGTGAAGACATTGTGCAGCACAAATCTGTGAATGAATGTTCTGAAGTTAGGTAAAATTTAGTTCCCTTTCAGTCGGTCACGTTCGACGCTACAAATGGGATCTCGCCCGAGAGCCCAATCACCTTCGAGTGGTACAAAACGAGCCAATGGTACACAAAGTACCTTGGTCTGCGGAATTTGCATCGCGAGCTCCGCCCCGCAGAGCGGGTATATAAGGAGCAACGCGAGCAACTCACATTCAAGCTTTCGCTTCGGAGCCGAGCACATCGCTTGCTGCAATCACCGGAGTGTTTCCAAGCAAGAGCTGGTGTTGGTGTGACGGCGCGATTCAGCAGTTCGTCTGGGTTTCCTGCGACAGCTCCCGCGTTCCCCTGAGCGCTTAAACACCTCGGCCCACTGCTGCTTCCACCCCGCCGCCAGCGCAACCTCAGCCTGCTCGTCGCCGAGGGCGCCCCCCTGCGGCCTCCTGCACTCCCGCTCGGCCACAGCAGCAGCCTTCACCCTGGCCGCAGCGAGGAGATGGCCGCAGAAGGGCGGCGCAACCCGTCTCTGCCCCTAAACCTGCCAAACACCAGGCCAAGCGGCATTCCTGAGACGGGCGACCCGGAGTTGGAGACGTCAGCTCATCAGGAGATGGTAGCAAGACCACTCCTTCCCCCGGAGGAGGGCCGGGGGAGAATCCTTTGTTCTCATTTTCTTTTTGTTCTGCCACTGGCCCTGCGGCCGGTGGTACCCAAACCTTCACTAAAAGAGCTGTTTCCTCTACCTCCGGGTCCCAAGAGGCCACGAACGACAGCTGGCGACGTGCTTCCTCGCCGCTCTCGTTCCCCTCTCCCCTTGCCAGTTTCCATGCAAAGATGGCTCAAGAACGCTTCGCCTTCTCATGCCCTCTTTGCCACTTGGAGTCAGACGAGTGCCCGCACTCCGCCCCCGCTAAGGGACGCTATGCCTCCCATGCCGGGGCTGTCTGCTCCACCACGCTGCCCCACTGTGGGTACGCCTGTAGTCCCCTTGACCCCGCTGGTTCGGTTCCTGGGAGCCTGGCTAGAGCTCCCCAGGCCTTCCCGCTGGCTCATCCGGACGCTCAGGCTCGGCTACGCGATTGAGTTCGCCCGGCGTCCCCCCAAATTTCGGGGTGTCCACGCGACGATGGTGGGCAAAGATGCACCTGTCATTCCCGCGGAGGTCGCGACCCTGCTGGCAAAGGGCATGATAGAGCCGGTCCCTCCGGCCGACATGAAGTCCGGCTTTTACAGCCCTTACTTCATAGTACCCAAGAAGACAGGTGGGTTACGGCCAATCCTGGACCTGCGTGCCTTGAACCGAGCTCTGCACAGAATCCCGTTCAAGATGCTAATGCCCAAGCGCATTTTCGAATGCATTCGTCCGATAGATTGGTTTGCAGGGATCGACCTGAAGGACGCGTACTTTCATGTCTCCTTTCTTCCTCGACACAGACCGTTTCTTTGGTTTGCTTTCGAGGGGCAGGCATATCAGTACAAGGTTCTCCCATTCGGGTTGGCCCTGTCTCCCCGCGTCTTTACGAAGGTCGCGGAGGGAGCCCTGGCTCCTCTAAGGGAACAAGGTGTCCGTATCCTCAACTACCTCGACAACTGGCTGATCCTAGCTCACTCTCGAGAGCGGTTGTGCGAGCACAGGGATCTGGTGCTCAGACACCTCGCCCGACTGCGTCTTCAGGTCAACTGGGAAAAGAGCAAACTCTCCCCTGTGCAGAGGACATCTTTTCTCGGTATGGAAATAGACTCGGTCGCCATGTTCGCGCAGCTTACGAACGAGTGCGCGCAGTCACTGCTGAATTGCCTGAGACAATTCGAGGGCAAGAGAGCGGTTCCACTGAAACTGTTTCAGAGGCTCCTGGGGCATATGGCGTCCGCGGTGGCAGTCATACCGCTCAGGCTACTCCATATGAGGCCGCTTCAGCACTGGCTTCACGACCGAGTCCCGAGATGGGCATGGGAACAGGGCACGCTCCGAGTGACCATCACTCCGGCCTGCCACCGATACTTCACCCCGTGGTTGGACCCCTCGTTTCTACGGGCCGGCGTGCCCCTAGAACCGGTGTCCAGACATGTTGTTGTATCAACAGATGCCTCTGCCACGGGCTGGGGTGCCATGTGCAATGGGCATGCTGCGTCAGGCTCCTGGACAGGACCCCGACTTCAGTGGCATGTCAATTGCCTCGAGTTGCTAGCAGTACGTCTTGCTCTGCACCGCTTCAGGGCCCTGCTGAAGGACAAGCACGTTCTGGTCCGTACGGACAACACTGCGACCGTAGCGTACATCAACCGTCAGGGTGGTCTACGCTCCCGCCGCATGTCGCAACTCACTCGCCATCTCCTTCTGTGGAGTCACAAGCATCTGAGGTCGCTTCGTGCCATTCACATTCTGGGCAGGCTCAATCGTGCAGCCGACGAGCTCTCACGGCAGCAGTCTCGCCCCGGGGAATGGAGACTCCACCCCCAGTCGGTTCAGCTGATTTGGGAACACTTCGGAGACGCTAAGGTAGACCTGTTTGCCTCTCCAGAAAATTCCCACTGCCAGTTGTTTTACTCCCTGACTAAGGGCACCCTCGGCACGGACGTCCTGGCACCCAGCTGGCAGCTGGGCCTGTGCAAGTATGCGTTTCCCCCTGTGAGCCTTCTTGCACAGACGTTGTGCAAGATCAGGGAGGACGAGGAGCAGGTCCTCAAGTTTGCACCTTTTTGGCCCAGCTGGACCTGGTTCCCCGAACTTGTACTCCTCGCGACAGCCCCTCCCTGGCCAATTCCTCTGAGGAAGGACCGATCTGTGGAACCTACATGTGTGGGTTCTGGACGGGTCACGGAAGGTTTAGGTACCTTGCCACCACAGGTGGTAGCTACTATCACTTCAGCTAGAGCCATGTCCACCAGACATGCCTATGCTTTGAAGTGGAACCGCTTCATCACTTGGTGTTCTTCACGGCGTGAGGACCCCTGGAAATGCCCGATTGGGTCAGTGCTTTCCTTTCTTCAGGAGGGGTTGGAACGAAGGCTGTCTCCTTCCACCCTAAAGGTCTATGTGGCTGCCATTTCGGCTCACCATGACCCTGTTGAAGGTAAGTCTCTTGGGAGGCACGATCTGATCATCAGGTTCCTGAGAGGAGCAAGGAGGCTCAATCTGCCTCGCCCTCAGCAAGTCCCCTCTTGGGACCTCGCAGTGGTTCTATCAGCACTGCAGAGAGCTCCCTTCGAACCCTTGCTCTCAGTAGAGCTAAAGTTTTTATCGTTGAAAACTGCGCTCCTGACGGCTTTGGCTTCGATGAAGAGGGTCGGGGACCTGCAGGCATTTTCAGTTGATGAAGCGTGCCTGGAATTCGGGCCGGCTAACTCTCACGTTATCTTGAGACCCCGGCCTGGGTACGTGCCCAAAGTTTCCACCACTCCTTTTAGGGATCAGGTGGTGAACTTGCAAGCGCTGCCCCTGGAGGAGGCAGACCCAGCCCTGGAGCTGCTTTGTCCAGTACGTGCTCTCCGTACCTACGTGGACAGAACTCGGTGCCTTAGGACCTCAGACCAGCTCTTTGTCTGTTACGGAGGCCAGCAGAAGGGAAAGGCTGTCTCCAAGCAGAGGTTATCCCACTGGATAGTGGATGCTATTGTCCTGGCTTATCAGGCTCGAGACCTGCCATGCCCCCTAGGGGTGAGAACTAGGAGTGTAGCTTCCTCCTGGGCGCTGGCGCATGGCGCCTCGCTAGCAGACATCTTTAGAGCTGCGGGCTGGGCAACACCTAACACATTCGCGAGATTTTATAATCTCTGTCTTCTGTAAGTCCTCCCACGGGCAGGCAGCCTGCTAGCATATGTCCAGCTGGAATATGCTACCCAGTGTATTCTGTGCGAGCTATAGGCCCTCACTTGTGCTGGCCTCACGACAGGGTGCTATCACTCACACGGGTCGCTGGAAGACAGCCATGTGGCGTTTTGTAAGGGACCCCATTCGTAACGTCGAACGAGACCGACTGAAAGGGAACGTCTTGGTTACGTATGTAACCCTCGTTCCCTGAAGGAGGGAACGGAGACGTTACGTCCCCTTGCCACATCGCTGTTCCGCTGAATGGCCGGGTCACTGGCTCGGCTCCTCAGCGAAGACTTGAATGCTAGTTGTTCGCGTTGCTCCTTATATACCTGCTCTGCGGGCCGGAGCTCGCGATGCAAATTCCGCAGACCTAGGTACTTTGTGTACCATTGGCTCGTTTTGTAACACTCGAAGGTGATTGGGCTCTCGGGCGAGATCCCATTCGTAACGTCTCCGTTCCCTCCTTCAGGGAACGAGGGTTACATACGTAACCAAGATGATTTCCCCTGCTCAGGGAACAGGGAGCAATGAACACTGTGAGCAATGAACACTGTGTGGACCATGTCAATGGGAACACACTTCATGCACGGAGCTCACTTCTAATGAGCTGATTATCTCAATCAGGTGTGTTAACAAGGAGAGACATGCAAAACATGCAAAGCTGGGGGTCCCAAGGACTGGAATTGAGAACCGCTGGCCTATAGTTTGCATTATTTTCTTCAATGGAGTGTCATTAGTGATCCATGATTAATGAACCCCTGGTTCAACCATGGGGCTACAACTTAGTTAATCACTGGTAACCAAAGGTTTTAGGTTCTAAACACAGGTGGTCATTTCAAGTCCCTATTGTGCCATTAATTAAATCACCTCACATTGCTCCTGGTGGCCTGTGTAATGTAATTATTTGTAAATTACTTTAGAAGTATACACCAAATAACTAATTATTAAAATAGTGAAAAAAAAACATAATACAAAACACCTGGCCAGCATATACAGTATGGTGCTGCTGGGAAGACTTGCATTATGTCACTTCTCTGTACGGCTTCAAAAACAGGGATTAACCTAATTTCCCATCTTATTTCAAATAACCTCAAACATGCAGCTGTTGGATTCTGCATCTAAATCAACTACTGTCTGGCAAGTTCAGCACACCCAGTCCATGCTGAATATTCTCTCAACACCATACATTGTCTCTCTTCATCTTCTGGTGACTGACGGCTTTGGGAGGATAAAATGAGTTTGACAAGGCTGTGCTCCTGACCATCAGTTATTTTACTGATCCCCAATAGCACACTAACTGATGAAACCCCTAGCCTATATTGAAATGTGATTCGTGTTGCATTTAAGAGCTGAATATAGCCGATTATCAGTCACAAATCAATCAACAGTGTCATTTTTCAGTCATAGCTAGCTAGCTAATATTACAGTATTTATTTATTTTTTATTAGGAGAAGCTATTTAAATGTGAAGAAATGCTGTTTAAATAAATATGTATTGGTAGCCAAATTGTGCAAGTCGGGATCAGATTCGAGTTATCAGATGATTCCCTTTATTTCTGGTTCTGTGTAGTTAAACCCCATTGTTAAAAGAAAAAGAGTGAATATTAAGTTGATTTGTTTTAGTGAAAGATTACTTAAATTGAATTTAAAGTTGAATGTAGACTTGGTGCATGTGAGCAGATTCACTTGGAGTCTACAGAACTCTTGGAGTTCTACAGAACTCATGAGAAAGCTCTGCAGATTTCTTCAGTATTGCACCACCTGTCAATCACAAAGTTATTCCCACATCCCCCAATCCCTTGAACTTAGTTTATTACATATGTTTGCTAAATTAATTATGTTTTCAGATACCAATAAGGGCATGGTACACTCAGCTCATTTTAAAACACTATGTTTACTATTCATTCAATTTCCTCTATAAATTCTGCATAAAATCTGCAAATTCCGCCTGGTTCTCCTCTTAAGGCACTAATCTTTCCTAAACTCTAAACCCAGTGCACTTCCAATGTCAACATCAAAACACTTTAGGATTCAATACAAAAATTACATTGCTATAGAATAGATGATATAGGAAACACATTTTGTTTCAAATTTTGAAATTCCCTGCAAAGGAAGGATTGTTTTTTTTTCACTTTCAGACAGCAGATGGCACATAAATAATTGAAAGTGAAGTGAAAAAGAGTGAAAATGACATGACAGTTGTGAGTACAGTGTCTTGCTCAAGGCTCAGTCATGGTATTGAAGGTGGAGAGAGCGCAGTACATTGACTCCCCCCACCTACAATCCCTAGGGACCTACGCACCGTAAACACACAACCAGAGCAGTGGGCAGCTATTTTTTCCAGCCCCTGGGGAGCAATTGGGAGTTCAGTGCCATGCTCAGGGGTACTTCTGCCATGGGTATTGAGGGTAGAAGAGAGCTCTGTTCATTCACTCCCCCCACCTACACCTCCTGCTGTCAATTTGAGATTTGAACCTGCGACCTTCAGGCTAAAAGTCCAACTCTAACCATTAGGCCACAGCTGCCCCTATAAAAACAGAAATTTAGCTCTGTGTTATGGTATTTTCTTATCAAGATGCTGATATACATATCTGTATATATATATATATATATATATATATATATATATATATATATATATATATATATATATATATGTGTGTGTGTGTGTGTGTGTGTGTGTGTGTGTGTGTGTGTTACAATAACAAACACACAGGAGCTTGCCATGATAAAGTCAAACCGGATTTACTTGATTTTTATTCATTAAGATGTGTGTCAAACACAAAAGTACAGAAAAGGAGAGCTGGTTCCTAATTAATCCTTTTCTATTGACTGTTGCTTAGCAAGTATTCTGTGTGCGTCCATAGTTTTCTGCAACAGCAGCAATGGGCACATGACCAAAGGCATTATTCTTATTGATTGGGCAGTTTTCATTTCAACATGATGGAAGAGATTAAAACAGCTCTCAGGTAAAAAAAAAACAAAAAACAAAAAAAAAACATTGATGGTATGAAAATGTTAATTTCGGTCTGAACAAGTGCATTAAGTCTGAACATGTATTTTCGATGCTTAAAAAATTCAAACTGACCCTCTAATGTCACATGGACTACTTTGAAGATGTTTTTATTACCTTTCTGGACATGGACAGTATACCATACATACGTTTGCAATGGAGGGACAGAAAGCTCTCAGACTAAATCTAAAATATCTTAAAATGTGTTCCGAAGATGAACGGAGGTCGGAACGACATGAGGGCGAGTCATTAATGACATAATTTTTATATTTTGGTGAACTAACCCTTTAATCTCATATTGTATATTTCAGTAATATTCAGACAAAATAAAGCAAACCCAATATTTTCAACACTAACTTTATTTTTCTGATCCAAGAGATAGATTTTTGCTCTCCCTAATAAGTGCCAGTAATGTAACTCGGTAGTCTCCATTTCTCAGAGACCTCCATACATGGTACACCATACACAATGACGGTAACAATCAGTGAACGGTGTTTGAGTATGAATGGGTAATTTTGAGTAGAAAATAAACTCCAGATGTCACAAAAAAGTATGTTACTATACCTAACATCAAAAGCAACAAACTGTGTAAATACAACTCGAAAACATTTGAAAAATTTAAAACTTTGGTAACACTTTAGTATAGGGTCCAATTCACACTAATAACTACTTGCTTGTTAGCATGTCTATTATTAACATATTGGCTGTTTAGTGGTGCTTATAAAGTACATATAATGCATGACATCCATAATCCTACCCAATACCCTAAACCAGTGGTTCCCAACCTTTTTCAGCTCGCTGCCCACACAACCAAACACATATGTTTGCGCGGCCCACTGCATAAAAAAAAATTAACTGACCCCGCTATTGTTGGGTTAATAACTTAGTATTCAGAAGCTAGATTGTTAACTGCATTTATTGAATGAACTAGGGCTGTGCGATATGAAAAAAAAAAAAAAAAAACACTTGCGATATCTTTGAAATTTTTTCTTCAAAAAGTTGTAATGTCTCTAGAACAGACATAAGTCAAAATAATCACTATAGTAAAGGTGTAACAAAATTTATAGACTTATGGCAAAATATATATAGTTCTGATAGCATAGTACTGCGGGAGGTCAGGGCCGCGGAAAATCGTGCTGTAAAGCAATTTATAAATTGCGCACGGTCAAATTGTGATTTTATGACTATTTCTATTAATCGCACAGCCCTAGAATGAACTGGCAATGAACAGAAAATAACTCGGGCGGCACCGCTCAGCAAAACGGGAAAACCAGATCCAGGCAGAGCTCGGCAGTGGATAGACAGTTAGCAGAGCAAGCAGTCAGGAGGAAACATGTTGACAGCCATTTATTCATGTTTGAATTTGTTGTTCTGTAGCATATGCAGCAAAAATATAAATTGGTGGTTTATTCTTAAACCAATCAGCCAGCTCGAATAGTGGAAGCAAAGTTACAGTTTAATATTATTTTTTTTTGTTATTTAATTATATATATGAAATGATGTTATTATATGTTATGACATTTTTATATATGTTAACAATATTATAATTTGCAGCCCACCTGCAAGGTTGAAAACCACTGCCCTAAATTGAACAACTACCTTATAAACTATTAATAATCAGCAAATAAGGGGTTAATTGAGGCAAGAGTCATAGTTAATGGTTAGTTAATAGTGAGACTTGGACCCTAAAATAAAGTATGACCAAAACTTTTAATTATTCATGCCCCAGTGCATAATGGGAAATATGGGATCATAAATTTGATATTTACTTAAAGAATCCTTGTAAACATAACAAACTGTTCCAAGTAAAATATACTTATGAGTCCCAACTTTATCTTAACAGCATCTTAAATTGAGTACTAACATAGAATTTTTATTTTATTTTTAATTTTTGCCTTAACTAAATTATTTAATGTAGAAATTACTTTTGTTTTTATGTAACATTTACTTCACCACAAATTCTTCTAACTTGCCTTACCCACCGCCCAAGAAACTGCTCTTGAACAAATAATTAAGAAGATTAAAGATTACCCATCCAAAACAATTTATATCTCACGTTTAACCACATTACCAAAGGACTGGCTGTGGTAAAGCTAATGTCAGACGGAAACAGCTGATGCAGCCTGGAGCTAACATCAACAACTACAAAAAGACACTTAAGACATTTTTTAAAATAGTTGCTATCTTTATAAATAAACGGCGTATTTTAATTGGATAAAACTAAATTTTCACATAAAAAAAGTAATATTTGCGTTATTTGTGTGTGCGCATAGATAGATAGATAGATAGATAGATAGATAGATAGATAGATAGATAGATAGATAGATAGATAGATAGATAGATAGATAGATAGATAGATAGATAGATCAGGCTTTACGGAATTAATTGCCTGGATGAAAAGTAAAATTATTCGTGGTACCTTTGGTGCATGAATAGCCCTGAAAGTCCCTGAGCCTTAAGCATTCAATCTACTGTTGTTGAGCAGTTCATGAGAGGATACTGAATTGCTCTTGATTAACACTTTATTGATCCCCCTGGGCCAACTGAGTAAAAAGGAAGATTTTTTTAGTTAGCAGTGTTCTATACAGAGTAATGCTAATGGGCCATCTATTACCATACATCTTACCATCCAACTCCTAACCACTTGACCATGTCCATGACCATAGCCTTTGAAAATTAGTGAGGTCCAGGGGGTGTCTATAATAACCCCCTTTGATAGAATAAATAAAATAAACTGAAATGATTTCAAATATTTTGGGAAATTAGATAAGATAAAGTTATTGCTGACCATGAAGTTATCGCTGACCGCACCTCCTACTTTATTTCTAAAGTGTTACATTTAGTGGAAAAACAAGTTAAAAAATGCTTATAATAGCTGGATCTGGGGCTGTGTCTTGCGCTCTCACTCACAACACTCTGAAGACTCATTCACTTTGGAAGTGTCTTGCAGCGATAATTTTCAAACCACAAATGCTTAACATTGTTAATTATACATGCAGACATTCATATGAGGAGTCTATAGCAGCAAATTAGTCAATCAGAGAACACATTTTATTTTCAAACATGAAAAAATTACAGAGGTCCGGACCTCAGTGACCTCATAGCTGGCTACGGCCATCATGTCTAATTATGCTTTTCAGTCACAATGTTTGCTGTTCAAGATTTTGATGATTAAAAAATGCATGCTGTTTTTGATATTCACTAGTACTACTAGCCAGTATAATATGATATACTGTTATGCTCTGGATAATTTTCTGGATAATTTTAGATCTGTTTTACAAATATTATTTAACAGTGTTACTGATGGTACATCTCCTTATCTCCATCTATTCCTTGACTATGAAGGTCAGTGGTGTGAACACCCCAATGAGCCGCAAAAGAGAACACCGGGTTCTTCTCATGGTGATCACCATGGTGATCTTCTATCTCCTCTGCTGGCTGCCTTATGGGATCATGGCTCTGCTGGCCACTTTTGGAGCCCCAGGACTGGTGACTGTGGAGGCTAGCATAGTGCCCTCCATCTTAGCGAAGTCCAGCACGGTCATTAATCCCATCATCTACATCTTCATGAATAAACAGGTGAGCATAAAGAACGGTGAAGTCCTCCCAAGGTTTGGCATAAATCTTGTCTATAGTGCATAGTGCATAAATTGGAAGTACACTGTATTTATTTTTTATCTAATCATGTTTTTTCACTCAAAATGTCATCTGTTCAATGTTCAGTTTCAACATTGACTACTAAGACAGTACATTTCAAGTTATATTAATTAGCATTGGTGAACATTATGCACTTGCAAATAGTGCATAACAGTTTTTACAGGTCCATTAGACACTAATTTAAGAACCTTGATGTAGTTTTTCTTCTCTGGATACAAAAAAAAAAAAAAAAAAACACACATTGTAACCTATGCCCTTTATGTTATTTCATAATAAAAAATAGTGATTTGAAGCAATAATTCTGCAAGTGCAAGAGTGTGTGTGTGTGTGTGTGTGTGTGTACATATTCCATGTGGGCCTGCTCAAAACTGACAGATTTTCCAGATTTTTGCTTTCCCACATGAACAGAAAGTAGCTCCTTCAAAGCTGAGTGTGCTGAGCCCATTCAGCTACGTTCCGAGTCTCCAGAAAGTGGGTGCCAGAGATGTTGTGGTCCAATCAATCTACATTGTCAGTTTGATAAAAGTGATGCGACTGGTTTACTGGTGTACTCTCATGTGAAACAATCCAATTCATTGTTCTTGTTGCACCATCCGTCAAAATGTCAGCTGTGCAATGTGGCACTGATGAAGAGGGTAAATAGAATCCTGTCCCCTCCACATGTGATTAGGGACCTAATACTTATACAGACAAATCAAGCTTCTGGCAACTGAGGAAAAGGTAGACTGTGTTAACAATCCCCTATCTCAAAACAATTTGACTCTGTTTGGCTCTAAGAGATGGTTTTTAGGGCAAATCTGTTTATTTTTCCTCTTGCAGAGTGTACCGATGTGTTGCCTTGATGCAGGAAAGCAGGTCTCACTGGAGAAAAATGGAATGCCATGCAAAGGTCATAACTGGGCTGTCAACTCTGCAGTTTTAAAAACCACATCAGTTAGATGCTTAGCTTCCTCAAAATTCCAAATATGTTTCACTATAAGCACCAGAGTCTGGTTTGATTCATGGAGCTTGTCATTTGTCTTGTCTAGTGCTATGTACAAACCAAAGAACACAACATAAAGTTTCACATTCCATGTAGCTACAATGCTAGTACATCCACACTGTGAAAATCAGCCTGCTTTGAAAGATTTCTTCCATCAAGTCACTTGTGTAGCTATTACAATTCTGATTAACTTTACCTGTTCAATATTTTCATTAGTGATTGTTGCTAAGGTATGCCTTAAGCAACTCGTTTCTGTAAACCCCTGGTGCACGGACCACACTGGTTTAACAGTACAGGACTGTTGTTAATTACACCACACATATAAGGTAAAGGAATAACATCTGCTAATGAATCTATTCAAGATTGAAATTAATGTCCAGTTACATACATGCAGTATGTAATTTCCAACTATCATATACATTCAGTTCATTCAGCAGCTATCTCCACAACATAATTTCTTCCATCTGAGGAGTACTTACTGAAAAATATTTTTTTTATGACCAATCGTTATTTTTTTATATTTTTTTTTATTCAACACGGTTTGATTATAGTTATTCTTCTTTGAGAATAACCTGCATGTGCGTCAAGTCTGAGGAGAAGGGTCCAGGTGAAAGAAATCCTCTCCTATATTTTGAATTTGGACTGCAATTCCTAGTTCAACCACTCATTGTCAATCCTACATACAGCACCTTTCATTTTAGGCTGCATCACAAGATTTTAGATTTAGATTTCCAGTCAGTGGCGAGGTCAAAAATTGAAGAGTGGATATTGATGAAATAGGCTGCACCTCAGTGCCTACTCTCAAACTACATACAATATTTTACAACACATGCTATAAAAAATACAGGCCATAAAGTTTACTTTACTTGAATGTAGGAACTGGTAGGTATTATACAGAACAGTCTTCTTGCATTGTTAAAAAAAAGGTCTCAGCTAGCAGAATACAACAAGCATAGCTCTTTCAGGTAAAGACCAACACTGCCAAGTACATTAGTACGTAACCTCACTTTGCCCTCACACACCTGGACAGTCAAAATACACATGCGAGAATGCTGTTCATTGATTTGAGTTCTGCATTCAACCCTGTAATCCCCCGCAACTGAATTCTAAATATTCTGACAAACAGACCCCAGTCATCACACACATCAATCTACATCAATGGAGCTGTTATGGAGGGTGTTTTGAGTTTCAAATTCATTGGCATCCACATCTCTGATGACCTCACCTGGTCCTTTAACACCTCCACCCTGGTCAAAAAGGCACAACAGCGCCTTTACTTGTTACAGAGCCTTAAGAAAGTTCACCTAAGTCCCAGGATCCTTGTGGAATTCTACCATTGTACCATTGAGAGCATACTCATAAACTGCATCTCAGTATGGTACAGCAATTGCTCCACATCTGCCCTCAAGCATTCCAGCGGGTAGTGAAAACTGCTCAAAGGATCACAGGCACCCAGTTAACCACCACTGAGAACATTTATCACAAGTGCTGCCTGGGCAAGGACAGGAACATCATCAAGGATGCCTCTCATCCTTAACATGGACTTTTTATCCTCTTTCCATCCTGCAGGCGTTACAGGAGCCTATGCTCTTGCACTAGTAGACTCAGGAAGAGCTACTTTCCCCAGGCCGTGACCCTCCACAACCCTCCACAACTCCACAACCCTAATCTAACCTGCACCTGCTCTCTTACTGCACTGGTCACAGTTCTTTACAAACATGTATTTGCACTACTCATATTTTGCATAGACTGTAGATTGTTTAAGCTATTGCACTGTAAACTGTCTAATGTTGTTACTGTACAAAGCACAGTCAACTATTTATATAAAAATGTTAATGCACTACTGATATTTTGCATAGAACACATTGTTTAACAATACTACTGTAGACTCAACCAACAGTATTTTTTACTACTGTTCTTATATTGCTGCTGTTGATGTACATAAAATCCCACATTGCATTCCTATCTATTTTCTGTACATACTCTGCTTAATATTGCAAATAGCAACTCCACTGTACATTCTGTAAATCATAGCTTCACTTACTCTGCACTTATATGTATATAAAACACTATGTTCTTGCACTTCTGGTTAGATGATAACTTCATTTCATTAGCTCTGTACTTGTACTCTGCATATTGACAATAAAGTTGAATCTAATCTAATCTACTCTAATCTAATCTAATCACATATATATTTAGAGCAGTCCAAACCCAACATAACACTCAATATATCTTAAGATATTACATATTAGAATTAATATCATATTGTCTATTAGATATTAGAGTGCCATTACATACATACATTTTCGTTTAAATCTGAGAGTTTTCTGACCCTGCTATGCTGTGAACCTACTGACAGAAGTGAGAAGTAGTTTGTTCAACAATTTTTTCATGAGAAGTTCACATATACATTGATTAGGTTGTGGGTCATTTTGGAGGACATGTGAAATTGTTTTTGAGGACAATATTTAACCCCAAACACCCCCCCAAACCTAGTAAACATGAGATTATGAATATGATAACATACTGTATGTATAACACCAAATCGAACAGTACTCTCTTACATACCCTTTTCAGTCACCAGTTGAGGTCTCTTTACTACATTTCCCTGCATCCCTCTTGCCACTCACCTGCACACCCTTGTCAATCACTCACACCTGGAATCTATCAGTGGATCCTCCTGACCTGTCGCTGCCAAATCAAGCTACTCATAAGAACAAGCTCACTACACACTCTCATTGTCTGGTCTTGCAGTTGCTTTGCACAGCTTACCTGATGCAACTCTCTGTTTACTCACCTTAGAGTACTCCAGCAATCTGCTCCTGGTTCTCCAGCACACCACCCATCCTCTGCTTCTGGCAATCCTCCTGAAAGAGACCCAGTTAAGCTCCCTATCAATTTCACCCTATCAAGGAGTATTCTGAGGTGTTTATCTGAATCTCTTACCTTGTGCCCTGGAATGATGAAGTATTAAAGACTCAAGTTTGGCCTAGATAGGGCCTCTGAGGGTATTGGTTCCTGGCCAGAATCCAGTGCGGGCTCCAGCCCCTGGTCAGAGTCCAGCGCAAGCTCAGTCTTGTGCCCGCACTCACCTCAGAGCTCTGCCATGATCCTGCTCTAATCCAGTATATTCTCCTCCAAGGTGCCTCCCAGTGTCCGCTTGTCTAGAGCACACTGTAGTGTTCCCTGCTCCTCTTCCTGAGCGCAGCCTGGATCCGGTGCTTTTCACAGAGTTTGGCCAGGGGTGCTTTCCAGTTCCTGTATCTGGTACCATGCCTACCCCAGTCCAGGAATCCATCCCAAGGTTGCTGTCCCTAAACCCATTCCAGAGAGTGAAAGATCCAACAGCTTGTTTTAGCCCTGGATCTGAGTTGAGAGCTGGTTCTAATCCCTGACCAGTGTCTCTAAATTCCTACCCTGAGAATGTTCCAGGTCCTGAATCTTGCAAGGAGATGGCTTCCATTCCTGAATGCGGTTCTGGACCAGCTTTACTATCTGAGCACAATTCAGTGCAAACTTTTATATCTTTTTGTTACATCCAGCGATTTTCTGTATTTCTCCTGTTCCGTATTTCCGTGTCTTGTTGTTATCTTAGTTCAGTTCCTGTGCTTAATTGATGGGGTGTGCTGGCGCGTGAGGCGTGTCCCAGCTGATGGCATAAAGGGCTTGGTTGTGGCGCGTTGAAGAGGGAGAGAGCGGGAGAGAGCGGGAGAGAGCGGTGTTGCTTCGTGTTTGAATTGTTGCTTTAATTTGATTTTTGGTTATGTACACTTTTGAGTTAACAAATAAATCCTTAGATATTTGTTTGCTGAACTTTCTCCTGCCTCTTTTGTTACTATTTGAGAGCGTTTTGGGCAATTGCAAGTAATGTGAACAGAGGAAAAAGCTGTGCGGTCGGACAGTAGGCTAAACCTAAACGTTATATTGTGCCTTGTGCGTGTCTGGGACTAATATGAATGTTTGTTGTCTTGTTGGAGTCAGGACAATAGCTTTTCTATTGTAATCAGAGGCTACACTGGAATGTTGGACATGGAGGGTAAGTTCAGCGATATGTATTTAATCAATTAACCATAACCTTTCTTTTTGTGCTTACATTGTAGGTTGCATCGTTTTGGGTCGTGTGGTTTTTTTGTTTTTGAACAGGTCTGTGGCTAGAGCATTAGTCTCGGGGGCACTACCGAGGAATTGGGGAAATCGCCAGATTACTGGTTGTTTAGCCACTCCTGCGGGCTCGTCGTTTAATCCATCCCACCGCAGACCTGTTTGAAGATTTGCGTCTAGGCAAATAGTATGGGGTATCTTTGAAAGCTTAAGAGAAATGGCTATATGGTTTTGAAAATATCGCTGTCCTACCCGGTCCATGTTTAATTTATTCAGATCGTACAGACTGTAATAAGAAACGTTGATTTGAGTTAATAATAATAGCGGTCTGCATTGTTTGAAGGATGGCGTCACCGGTAAAAACCTTTGTAGAGGAACCTTCGAAGGTTTTGTTAAATGCATTGACAAAAGAACAATTAATAGAACTTGCTGATCATTATAAAATAGAGCTTTCAAGTAAGCGATATAAAAAAAGAGATCAAAAGTATAGTGAATGAAGCCTTGTGCGCCAAGGGTTTACTGATAGCGTCTGCCGATGCATCTAAAGATGATGATGATGAAATAGTTTCTCCGACTTCAGGTCATGCTGAAAAATTAACCTTTGCTGAACAAAAAGAATTATTACTCTTACAATTAGAAAATCATAAGTTAGAACATCAAATGCATATGGACAGTTTGCGTCAAAACGAACAAAATAAACGTGCGAAACGAGCAAAAGCTTGAACTTGAAGCTGAACGTTTGGATTTAATAAGACAAGGGAGAATGTCTGGTTTAGGGGATTCAAAGTTCGATATCTCCACTAGTTTACGG
This sequence comes from Carassius gibelio, assembly GCF_023724105.1. Taxonomy (NCBI): domain Eukaryota; kingdom Metazoa; phylum Chordata; class Actinopteri; order Cypriniformes; family Cyprinidae; genus Carassius; species Carassius gibelio. The sequence continues at coordinate 7,945,854 of NC_068397.1, read as the reverse complement.
CTTCTTCCCTCATTTAATGAGAAGGATGTCGACACTTTTTTTCTGTTATTTGAAAGGGTGGCAGACGTGCAGGGTTGGCCTGAAATACATCGCGCTCTTATGTTGCAGTGTACTCTTACGGGGAAAGCACAGAGAGCGTTCTCCGCTCTCAGTGTGGACGATGCGAAAGACTATGAAATCATAAAGGCGTCAGTTTTAAGATCATTTGAATTAATTCCAGAAGCCTATCGGCAGTGATTCAGAGGAATGCGAAGATATTTCGATCAAACCAATGTGGAGTTTGCGAGAGATTTGCGGTTACAATACCAACGCTGGTGCGTCGCCTCTAATGTTCAATCAGTTGATAACATGACAGACTTAATAATCTTAGAGCAATTTAAGAACACATTGCCAGAGCGTGTTGCGATATATATTGCTGAAAAGCAGGCATCAAACGAGGCTGATGCTGCGGTGTTGGTGGATGAATACGAACTAACACATAAAGCTCATTCTGGCGAACGCGTGTGTTCAGTAAGGGGACAAAGAGACGCATTTTCTTTTCGTAATTAAACTCCAAACGTTAATCCTCTACTAGTAAATCAGGATCGCTCAAGTGTAACATCTGATGCAGAGCAAATTTGCCGTTATTGCTGTAGGGGAATTTACAGTTAAAACCCAAGGACCAGATATGTCGCAATAAAGACCAACAGTCAGAGATGAGTTCAATTAATAATAATAATTTTACTTGAAGAAAATAGTTTGCAATTTCATCAGCAGAAGTCAGCTTCAACACTCTCGAAGGAGTTCGCAGGCCGCCCCCCCCGTACAATACAAAATCAACCACAGTTATACCCTGACAGAGGATACTAATTGCGTCAATACATGAGTCAACAAAATTCTGATTGGTTCCAAAACCTAGATAAAACTCTCCAAAGACGTATATCTGATATGCTGGACACTGGCAGTTGATCATTTGTCCTGGGACTGTCTGAGCTTCTCCCTGTACAGACAGATACTAACACACATACACAGAGAACTTATCTAAAATTCAAGGCTTTCTAGCACTGGCAAGTGTCTTATCATTACGATTGGATACACACACATAATATGTGGACATTAATCTTGAGGAAAAGAAATACAGCAGACATAAGGTTACACATTTCACTCTTGCTATAACTTGATTAATAGTCAAACAAGAAATCATGTAATAATATAATATAATATCAGTATGAAGGATATGGCAACTCGGCATCCACTCCTTCAGTCCCCCGTTTTAGATCAATGTGGGGTCTAATACCCCACATCTGGTCTAATAAATGAGGTCAGGTGTAGTTGTGATGCATGCTAATAATGCAGGCTGTTTGTCAACTTAAGCAGGTGCATATACTTAACATCTCTGGTACTGTCTGACATTTCTAGTAATAAACACATTATTTTGTACAAAATACTTCCCATATACATTCTTACTTCCCATATACATTCATCTACTTACTTAATCCCACAATATCTGCACTTGCACTAGTCTTTCTTAACAATGTCTTTTCCAGTGAATCATTCTGTGTGTCCCTCTACATGGAAAAGTGTCCTCCATCCATATATACTTTCATCAACATCTCTTTGTAAATACCTCTCTTCCTACTACAGCTACTTCACACTTACCCTCTAAAACAAAACATTTATCCAACAACCTTAAGACTAAATTTGCATATTCATTAACCATATTTAACAAATCATTAAATAAAACCGTATACACTATAACCAATTCATTTTTTTTTTTTACCCTTAAGAAGGATATTTGCCTTAATTGTTTTCTTTTAACATGTCTTATACAACTATGATGAATTTTAGTTAATTTGGTCATATCTTAAAATAAACTCATTACAATAAACGTGTATATATATATAATATTCTCTGGAAGCCGGGCTAAATGAATAACCACCGTTATTGCATTCCTGACATATGTCAGACCCTCAGTCACCTCACAGATACCAAATACAGACATTGCTTATAACCTAAATCCCAGTAAAGATACCCTTATTTTATGAAAATCTATAATTTTCCCGATCAATGGTGCAATTATAGAGATTGAATATCCATTTTACCCTTTCACTCCAAACTTGGTGTTAAAAAAAAAAAACACAAAAATAAACAAACCAAAAATAAGTAAGATCAATATTGAGCCATCTTTAAAAATAAAAATAAAAATAATCATAATCATTATTTCCTCGAAAACCTAGAGCAGTTCCTAGTTTATTACTTAATAGCCCTTTTATTAAGTTTTACTTTCACCACGAATCCAGTTGCAGTCATCATAGATCACATGCTGTTTAAACATACATGGACCATTAAACTAAACTTGTCATAGTTAACAACATTTGATCAAAATTACATTTTAAGTATTGAAGTGTCTAACTTCAAAAATACAACTAACCCATCCACTTATTGTCATGCATGTATTTTTATACCATGACATTACTGTTAACCATACTCATTGCCTTTTCATGACCTTTTTTTTAATGCAAATCTTGTCAATTATCATACCATATTACTGTACTCAGACTATATTAATGACACATTCAGAGGCAAATCATCAATACTTCGTATAAAGTCAATTTAGTTCTCACTGTTTTGTTTTGCTTACAGGTCAGCTACGTGATCAATGTCTTAACAACCCTCGTTCATGTTTGTCATTTGGCAGTGATATTTATTTACTCAAAATTATTATAAACTGAAAAAGAGCAGACAGATTTCCCAATACTATTACTAAATGAACAATACTATTACTTAGTTCTAAATGGCCAAATATTTATTAAAGAGACATCCTCAGTTTCTGTAAATCTGTATTGAAACATTATCAAAAAGCCCTATCAGTGTTCACAATATTAATTTGATTTGACTTGACCAGGTGTTCATAAGCAGCTCCATAGAGCCTATTACAATTGTTTTGTTTAAACAAAATTTATTTATTTATTTTGCTGTGCTATTTCAGTTAATTCAAACCTTTTGTTATGGAATTCCTCCATTAAGGGGCTATCCACACGTTTTTGTTCAACTTATCTCTGTTCTACATAAACCAAACTATTGCGTCATTCAGACCTTGAGGAGCCACAAAGCCTTACGGCTGCTTTTGCTTTTGCACTATATATTACATAAACAGGATTCACTGCTTTGTTTTCCCACCAGGCTTCTTTATGTGAGGGTGCTCTCTGGATAATTTGGTTAGTGACTTAGCCAATCTGTCACTGTTTTTCTGCCGTCAAGTCTAAAATATTTACCTTTACCATTCAAACAACAAAGTGTTAACTTGTTCAAATTTAGACCCTCATTTAAATTTAGGCATGGATTTTAAACCCATTTTGGACGGCAAACTTAAATTTCACAAATCCAATCATATAAACACTCTTTAACATATTAATCCAGAGAGTGATTTAAATCAGCATTATAAAAGACAAAACAAGTCATTATTACCAGTAGCAGACAGAGCTGGATAACCAATCCTCTTAAAGCTCGTCCCATGTTCGGCATTCTCTTTTCATTAGTTTCACTCAGAATTATCGACTTCTGTAAAGTAATTTCACTTAACACATCTGTAATGATAAAACACTCATTCCAGAGGTTAGTGACACAATTGAAACAAAACAGGAACAGAATCGTCCCCCAAAAATTTATAGTAGCCATCCTCGTGCATGCACATACTTAACACATTAATATTTTAACAGCTCATATTCAAGGTTCGCTTTTGGTATTAAATCGGAAGGATTTAAACTTAAACATTGTCTGTGCATTTTACCTAGTTTGTACCAAGTCTCTTATCTAATCTCAAAGTTTGCCTGTTCATTAATGATTTTTATTTTGAGAAAAATCAGCTGGGTTGTTTTGGTCTTAAAATCATTGCTCTGTTTTGGTTACTCTTACTTAGCAGGCAGATAAGAGAAGCAGAGCACATCCCTGTCTCCACTCAAGCACTCTCTCTCTCTCTTACTTTGCAAAATATTATTCATTTATTTATTTATTTATTTTGACAATTTTCGCCAAACTTTAACTTAGACTATAATATCAAATTCATTACAACATATAACCCTAAATCATTCAAATAGGTTAAAAATGTCAAAGTTTCTTTATCTCAAATCTCAGTTTAAACTGTTTAAAATACATAATGCTAGGAACATTTCTTTAAAATTATTTTTACCTTACATGCTTAAGTCCCTTAACCTTTGTTATCTAAACCATCTCTTGATTAAGCAGAAGCAGTCTTCATTTTTAGCCACCACCATATCTTGTAATCATCTTATGCCATGCCTAATGACCTGCATGAGTAAAGACTATGATATAGACATATTAGTTCAATATCATTTTAGCCTCATAAGAAATTTTGTCTCAAAATAATGTCTGTCATCACATGGTCTCAGATGGTTCTTGACAGCCCATTGCCATTAACTTTTTATAAATAAGCTCCTTGTCCTCAGGGTGTGATCCACTGGCATAGTTGCATCAAGTTGTGGACGCTTGTCACTTCAATCAATCAAGGAATGTGGTTGCTGGTGATCAGGTCTGGAGGAGCTCACATTTTGAGGCAGATTGCTGTATTTCATACAGTCCCCCTCTTAATGATGCTCTAGGCCTATCAAGCATCCGCTCAACTCCACTACCATCTCACATATAACACCTCCCTTCAGGGCAGGTGCCCAGTGGCGGTGACCCCCTGCCTTAGGTTGTCCCCTATTGGCCAGAAGAGGATCTTACCCGTCATTGAGAAATCACCTCATGCACACTGGTAACCACTCTTTCCCGTTGCAACATCCTCGACAGTCTTCTTCAAGAATCCAGTATTTCCTGCAGCTTAGGAAAGGTGCACTCAAGAACCATGAGAGCCATTGACAGCACCTACTAGTGTTAAAACATTGAAAAAGGTTAATCAAACTAATATTTAATCGCTAAACTCAATTGGATACCTCCAAACTATCATGCTGAGATTACTCAGTGAATTTATTTTTCACACCCGTCCAATCATTGTAATTTTCTGTTGCTTCTGTAGCTGCAGCCATCAGGCCCTGTATGATGGTGGAGACTAAAAATAAGACAGATAAGTTACTGGTCATAAAACAAATAGCAATACAACTGTTTAACTGTTCAAAATTATTACATCTATAACTCAGGGTCTGTATTATGATTTTAAAGACCTCATGTCTCTGTAACAATTGCTCCTAAATTGTTATTCATTATTTTTATAATCTCTTATTTCTTACATGCATTGGGCAGTTGAACATTTAACTACCAATTGCCCTCTTAATGCATTAAATCTGAACTCTTTTTATCATGTCCTTTAGCATCTCTGCCTATGATTTGACTGAAACACTGTGCTGTACTATAAATATCTTATCACTTAAACACAGGCTCAGATAATGGCATTTTAGCTTACTTTGAATGAGAGAGAGAGAGAACTCTGAGGGATTCAGGACTCGTAACAATGCATTTTCATTAATTTTTAACAATTTCATCATACTATCATTTTACAAAACTTGTCAGAAATTATATGCATTTTAAAAATAAACATCTTTATATTTGTATTTTTACTTTATTTTCGCAACTCAAATGTTTCTCAAAGTTCTTTGCAGTCATTGTCATTACTTTTACATCAACTTGTATTTATTCATTCACTTAATTCTGGCCATGGCTTCTGAATTTCAACATTGGTTTTAAATCTGTCAGAGGTTATCTGACCCAGGTATATTACTTTGGGTCTTGCTAGCATGCTGTCTTCAAAGTTACTTTGAAACCCCCGTTTATGTTACTTGTTTACAACTTTATCATCTCATAAACAAAAAATAATTTTCTTTTCTCTTCTTTTTTCTTTTTTTTATGATGCTGCGTGACTACAATTTTGCAATCCAACAATAAAATTACTCTTTTGGCCAAACATTAGTAAATATAGGAATTACATTTTTTTTTTTTTTACTCAGAACATGTCTCTGGTACTTTTAAAGCTTAAGCCAGAGTCATGGTGGGGGCCAGCATGAGATAAAACAACGGCTTCATTGTAGTCAAAGTAATTTTATCTTTTTTAAAGCAAAACATAAGCTTCTAAGTTTTTCCAAAATGCCACTGCCAATTTGTGTGCCTTCAGTTGTTTTTTTTCACTAACCCAGAATTCTGTTCAGTATTCCTTGTCAGGACTTTCAACAATTATATAGCACTCAGTTACTTCGGGGATTATTTTTAACAAATCGGCACATACATTTATAAATGTTTATTTCTCAGGTTCTTTCTAAGTTTAAAGCCAATCAAGTTTTTGTTTTAACATTACAATCAGAATTAAAGCTCAGACTGACCATTCTTTCAATGAATTCAGAGAATATTTTTAAAGTCAGAGCTTCAGAGCCAAACTGTTTACAGCATTTGCTCTCTTCTGTTTCATTATTTCTATCAGGGCTTACCAGGTTACCTAATTTGTCAGTCATATTTCTATCATAAACCAAAAACATATTGAGGCGGCGATCTTACCAACAGCACTTGACTTCTGCGTGATGAAACTGCAAAGTATATTCCAGAATTTCCATATACTGGTCAAATCCAATCAGGGTCATGAAAACTACATTTTAGCTCTTTTGGGGTTGTTCCTGAGGCATCCCAGATCAATCAATACTTTCCCTTTGCATATATCCCTATATTTTTTTATAGGTGCACATATGAATTATCACTATTTATTTTTAAACACTAATTTTGGATACTCTGTTCCCTAACCACTGACCTGGCCTATTTCTAAGCTCGGGGCGCCCCCGTCTGTAATGGTGGGTGATCGAGAGTTGGAAGAGCGAGATACGACTAGAACCCCCGTCTAGCGTCTTACATTCTTCTCGGGATTTCCCATACCCCTACTTTGGCTTCCCTGGCCGTAAATGCACTGCCCTTTATGGCCTCTCGTGCTTTTCGGCTTTCTGTGCTTGACCCAGCACTGCCTTTTTACGGCTCTATGTGTCCCTTGTCCCTCGGTGCTTGACCCAGCACTGCCCTTTACGGGTTCACATGCCTGTTAAGAATGCGTTTTTGTCCCCCCCTGGACTGTGCACACCTAGAAACAAATTTTTAAGTCTCTCTCTAAGACCTATAGGTGTGCACCTGTTCCCTCTGTAACTGTACACATCTCTAAATATCTTATATCAAGACCTACCGATGTGTACTTGTACCCCTTATACTCACAAGGTTACTTATTTACAGGTATATTGTGACACCAATTTACCTACTCCACCCTGGAGCTGGTGTCTACCCCCTCACGTCTGAGTGAGTCTATCGTTCCTCCTTCTCTCGACCCCCTCCACTTACAGACAGTCCCTAACCAATAATATTAAATCTAAAATCTTTCCTACCTTGGTTTGATGATTGATCAGGGATGTCACCAAAGAACTATTGCCCGCCGATCCTCCACCATTAACTGTAGGGGAATTTACAGTTAAAACCCAAGGACCAGATATGTCGCAATAAAGACCAACAGTCAGAGATGAGTTCAATTAATAATAATAATTTTACTTGAAGAAAATAGTTTGCAATTTCATCAGCAGAAGTCAGCTTCAACACTCTCGAAGGAGTTCGCAGGCCGCCCCCCCCGTACAATACAAAATCAACCACAGTTATACCCTGACAGAGGATACTAATTGCGTCAATACATGAGTCAACAAAATTCTGATTGGTTCCAAAACCTAGATAAAACTCTCCAAAGACGTATATCTGATATGCTGGACACTGGCAGTTGATCATTTGTCCTGGGACTGTCTGAGCTTCTCCCTGTACAGACAGATACTAACACACATACACAGAGAACTTATCTAAAATTCAAGGCTTTCTAGCACTGGCAAGTGTCTTATCATTACGATTGGATACACACACATAATATGTGGACATTAATCTTGAGGAAAAGAAATACAGCAGACATAAGGTTACACATTTCACTCTTGCTATAACTTGATTAATAGTCAAACAAGAAATCATGTAATAATATAATATAATATCAGTATGAAGGATATGGCAACTCGGCATCCACTCCTTCATTGCCAAGGGAAAGGTCATTGGAAAGGGAGCTGTCCAGTGCTGAAGTCAAAAGCTAAAGCTCGTTTTTCGTTTGTTAAACCTGCTGCTTTGGCGGTGTCGCCTGGTAATTCAGAGGTTGTGCTTAGTAAACTGAAGCCTAATTATCTTCCATTTATTTTAGATGGATTTGTTTCACTACTTGGCAACGAGGAGAAGTTTACTGTAAAAATCTTGCGGGATACAGGAGCATCAGAGTCCTTTATTTTGGAGTCTGTGTTGCCGTTTTCTTCTTCCTCAAGGTCCGGGAGGTCACTTTTGGTGAGAGGTATTGATCTTAGTACTTTAGAAGTCCCTTTACATAAGGTTGTGCTCTACTCTGAGTTGGTAGAGGGGGAAGTTGAGTTGGGAGTCCGTCCGGCCTTACCTGTTGATGGGGTGTCTGTTATATTAGGAAATAGTTTAGCTGGCTGCCGTGTTTGGCAGACTAGTCCCATTCCTGTGGTGACTGATTCACCTCAGCTGGGGAATGAATCTGATGACTGTTTTAAAGAATTTCCTCAGGTGTTTGCTGCTTGTGCGGTGACTTGTGCTGCTAGTCATGCTGACGTGGAAGACCTGGAGGTTAAGTCTGCTGCAGGAAAGGTTAGCTTTGCTTTAACAGATTTTCCCTTGTTTCTTTCTCAAGAAGAGCTAGTCAAGGAACAGCATACAGATAAATCTGTCTTCGTTGTTTGAGCGAGCTGTTCCTGTTGACTGTTTTGAGAGTGTGGATCATGGTTATGGTGTTCTAGATGGCTTGCTAGTGAGGAAATGGACACCTGCAACAAACATTTCACTGGGGGAACCATGGTTTCAGGTTGTTGTGCCTATCAACATTAGACAGCTGGTGTTAAAGACTGTTCATGACATTTTGGGGCATTTGAGAGTGAGAAAGACGTATGATCGCATTATGCGTCATTTCTATTGGCCAAAATTAAAGAAAGATGTTGCTGCCTACATTAAAACCTGCCACATTTGCCAGATGACTGGAAAGCCCAATCAGGTTATAAAGCCTGCACCTCTGCATCCAATACCTGCTGCCTACCCACTACGCTCTATTACTGCCAGGGCCATTGTAAGGGCTCTTACGCAGTTTTTTTCTATATTTGGTATACCAAATGTTGTCCAGACTGACCAGGGCTCAAATTTTATGTCTCGTGTTTTTGCTCAGGTCTTACACCAGCTTCATATTAGACACAACAAAGCCTTGGCTTACCATCCTCAGAGTCAAGGTGTTCTTGAACGTTTCCATCAGACACTAAAGTCCCTTCTCCGTGAATATTGTATGGAGCTGGGACGTAACTGGGAGGAAGGTTTGCCATGGCTGTTGCTTGCCTCTAGGGAAGCCGTTCAAGAGAGTACAGGGTTCAGCCCTAATGATTTAGTGTTTGGCCATTCTGTACGTGGAGCTTTGGCTGTCCTAAAAAATGGTGTGGACCTCAAAGAACCACCAAAATCCTTGTGTGATTATGTCAATGGTTTTAGGAGACGTCTTTATTAGGCGGGGAGGTTGGCCCGTGAGAAGTTAACAAACACACAGTCTAAAATGAAGGAGCAGTATGATAAGCAAACAGAGCGTCGTGTTTTGGCAGTCAGTGATAAAGTGTTGGCTCTTTTGCCGGTTGTATCATCTCCTTTCCAGGCAAAGTTTTCTGGACCGTATACGGTTGTCAGGAAGGTTTCAGATAATTATGTAATTGCCACTCCGGGCAGAAGGAAAAATACTCAGTTGTGTCACCTTAACCTGCTTAAGCCATATCACAAACATTCAGATGCATTTAAGAGTAAAACTGCTGCACAGCCTGTGGCTCTAAGTGATGCCAATTTGTCTCCTGTTTTTTCTCTTGTTCCTCCGGTGGCAGCGCAGGAGCAGGAGGAGATCAGAACTCCTGATGATGGGGTTTTGCGTGCACGTTTGCACAATTCTGAGACATTGAAGCAACTTCCAAAGTTGCTGCAGCACTTGTCTGGGAACAAGTGTACTGAGATAATTAATTTAATTAATGATTTTCCAACTCTCTTCTCAGATACTCCGACTCAGACGCATGTCTTGGAACATGATATAAATATTGGTGAGGCTTCTCCAATTAGGCAGCGGTTTTATCGTGCTTCCCAAGAGAAGAGAAAGTACATCGACACAGAGGTAGAGTACCTTCTCGACAGTGGGCTGGCTGAACCTTCTGCATCGGCCTGGGCATCACCATGCCTTCTGGTTAACAAGCCAGATGGTACCTTTAGGCTTTGCACTGACTATCGGAAACTTAATGCGGTCACAAAGCTAGATAGTATTCCCTTACATCGCATAGAGGATTGTGTAGACCAAGTTGGTGCCGCGACATTTGTTAGTAAATTCAATCTCCTTAAGGGCTACTGGCAGGTGCCCTTGACTCACCGTGCAAGAGAGGTGTCTACTTTTATTACTTCACAAGGGTTGTTTTCATATAAGGTAATGAGTTTTGGGTTACGAAATGCTCCTGTCACCAAAAAGATGAACACGGTGTTGATCGTCCGGTTTCTTTTTTTCTCTCGAAATTTTCTTTCTTATCAGGCAAATTATTCTGTCATTGAGAAAGAAGCTTTGGCATTAATCTGGGCGCTTCAACATTTTGATGTATATGTAGCTGGTGCCTTTTCTCTGGTGGTATACTGTGACCATAATCCGTTAACTTTCTTGCACTCCCTTCAAAATCCAAATCAGCGCCTAATAAGATGGGCTCTTTTCCTGCAACCATACCACTTGGATATTCGTCACATTAAAGGCACAGATAATGTGATTGCAGATGCCTTATCTCGTGCTCCCGCTGGTTAATGTTTTGCTCTTTGTTACCCTATGTGTTTTTTTTCTGTCTCTTCTGTCTTCCAGGGCCCGGATTACAGAAGTTGGACAGTTGTGAATTGTGTCTGAATAAAGGGGTTACAACATTTGTATATAGTATGATGTGTTTTTGTACATATTTTTTTAAGTGTTTTGCACATTTGTCTGCATTAAATTTTCACTCTTAACACTATGGTACTAAGTTTCCTGTAGTGTTATTCACATTATGGTTGTGGTGTAGCAAAGCCTCCAAGAACCGTTTTTTAAGGTGGTGGGAGGGGGTGTTACATCCAGCGATTGTATGTATTTCTCCTGTTCTGTATTTCCGTGTCTTGTTGTTATCTTTGGTCAGTTCCTGTGCTTAATTGATGGGGTGTGCCGGCGTGCGAGGCGTGTCCCAGCTGATGGCATAAAGAGGGCTTGGTTGTGGCGCGTTGAAGAGGGAGAGAGCGGGAGAGAGCGGTGTTGCTCCGTGTTTGAATTGTTGCTTTAATTAGATTTTTGGTTATGTAAACTTTTGAGTTAACAAATAAATCCTTAGATATTTGTTTGCGAACTTTCTCCTGCCTCTTTTGTTACTATTTGAGAGCCAGTAGTAACACTTTTGCTGTAGTGTGTCGGTAGAAAAAAATCAATTTACATTTCCAAACATTCATTTTGCCATTAATTTTAATAATAATCTAGTGAGTTTTTTAAAAAATGCACAAGCAGTCTGAAAACAGCCGGTGCTCCACATGGAGATCTGATCTCACCATCTTCGAATCTGTTATTACATAAAGCAACCAAGAAAACTGAGACAAACTAAATCAAAAAGAACTGTGGTTGTACCTCCAAGACGCTTGAAGAAACCTTCCTGCAAAGCTAACTGAAAAACAATGTGCAAGTACTAATGTGCCAAAGACTTTTGCACAGTACTGTACTTTACAAACGACATTGTTGCTACTTTTATAAAGAATCGGACGGTTCTCTCGCCCACCTCCGAAGCGTGCCCAGCCACTTCTTCGGATTGGGCAGAGTGAAATGGACATTGAGAGTGTTCTCTCCTAGCGCTCCTCTCATGATTATAAACACATGAAGAGTTACTAGGTGGTGACTCGTGCAGTGACCAGATTAAAGCCTTAAAATTAGATTTTGTACATTATGATTTCATAGGTGACAGAGACGCTAGCTGCTATCTCTCCCCTATTAGAGCAACATCATTTAAATAAAAATATAAATAAATGATGATGAAAATGATTATGATGATGAATAAAAATATATAATATACATATATATATGAAAAGACAGCAAATTGTTTCCTGCCAAGCCATGTACTGCAGCAGCATCTGCACTTGGATGGAACGCATTTCATGCTGTGGGTCAGACTAGTACTGCCCTGAACACCATAGGTTCTGCAGGCGTATCAGGCTGATTCAAATAAATAAATACATAAATAAATAAGTCTGAGTGCCAGGAGGAGACTTTTGATATGTTTCTCACTCACTGTGCTCAAGTGTCGGGGCTGTCAAAAAATAAATAAATAAACAGTCCCGACCCGATCCAGCTCCTCTGGGGTAGGAGGTTCAAACAGAGAGTGTGGCGAGTTGTGCGCCCCCTCATAAGACTGGGGAGCAGCTTGTAACACTTGGCAGCCGCAGATGGAGCTGGACTAAAGTACGGTCATCACGACCAATGCAAGGGCCTTAAGCTGTGCCCAGGACAATGGGTGTGTCCCCTCACGGAGGGCCCTGGAAAATTCCATCAGAAGTATAAGGCTACTCCCTGGCACCCTTAGGGGATCACTGAACAACCTCTGCCACGCAGTGGCCTCCAGTAAATTGATACATGCTCTGTTGCTTCCTGCCACGTTTCAGGACACCAGATATCTTAATCCCCCCCCCCCCCCCACAACAAACAAAGTGACACAATTAAGTGCTCTTTTTGGAGAAGCTGGCAGCGTGGAAGCTACTGCCAAATATCTCCCCATGAGATGTAGTGAAGGGCTACAGGATTCAGTTTGCACATCGTCTTCTGCGTTTCAACAGCGTGGTCTCCACCTCTGTGAAACCGGCACGTGCATATCTGTTGACACAGGAATCACAGACTCTGCTGTTCAAAGGGGCCATAGAATGTTTTCCCCTGCCAGACAGAGAGTCAGGCTACTACAGTCTGTATTTCTTGATTCCCAAGAAAGACGAGGGGCTGCGTCCAATCATGGATCTATGGACGTGTATTTTCATCTTGAAATATTACAACAAATCAGGAGGTTCCTGAGGTTCGCTTTCGGGGACGAAGCTTACCAGTGTCACGTTCTTCCTTTCGGCCTAGCTTTGTTATCCCTGCACTTATACGAAATTCATGGATGCAGCTCTGGCTCCTCTACGACTACAGGGCATCCACATTTAAAATGCATGTAAACGACTGGCTGAATCTGACCCAGTCTCAAGAGCTTGCGCTTTGACATCAGCATGTCGTCCTAGCTCATCTCGAATCTCTGGGGTTGAGACTCAACGCCAAGAAAAGCGCTCTCTCTCAGGCTCAGAGGACAACGTATTTGGGTGTGGTATGGGATTTGATCATAATGCAGACACGTCTGTCTCCTGCATGCATCAAATCCATTCTAAACACCCTAAAGAACATCAAGCTAGGCCAGAAAGTCACTGTTCATCACTTTCAGAAGGTTTTAGGTCTCATGGCAGCTGCATCCACAGTGATACCTTTGGGCCTCCTGCACATGAGACCATTTCAGTTGTGGCTCAGAGCCAGGGGATTTCATCCAAGGGCCAATCCCCAGTGGCAATTAAGGGCTACGCGCCAGGGGCTTCGTACCCTATCTATGTGGTCCAGACCCCGGTTTCTGACTTTGGGTCCCACTCTAGGTCCGTGTTGTCATCGCAAGATGCTAATGACAGACGCTTCCCTCATGGGCTGGGGAGCGGCCCTTAGTTGGCATGCCCAGCCCAAGGGATCTGGAGAGGTCATCTTCTCGAATTGGCACATTAATTGCCTCAAAATGAAGACTGTATTTCTGGCCCTGAAATACTTTCTCCAGCAGTTGAGAGGCTACCATGTCCTAGTGTGGGTGGACAACACATCTGTAGTCTCTTACATAAATCGCCAGAGCGGACTGCAGTCGCTCCGCTCGAACGAGTTAGCGCACCAGGTTCTGCTTTGGGCACAGCACAAGTTCCTGTCCCTCAGGGCGATTTACATTCCTGGGTATATGAATGTGGGAGCAGACTTGCTGTCCAGACAAGCTGTGAAACACGGGAAATGGAAACTACACCCCTAAGTAGTCAAATCTGGGAAAGATTTCAAGTAGCAGAAGTGGACCTCTGTGCTTCACAAGAGATGGCATAATGTCCCCTCTACATCTCTCTGACTCATCCAGTTCCCCTGGCCGACCGGAGTTTGGTTCTCAGATCTAATATCCCTCCTCGATGGCTCGCCATGGGTGATTCCAGTCAGGAGAGATCTTCTCTCAGGCACAGGGGACAGTACTTAATCCCTGGCCTGAGCTCTGGAACCTTCACGTCTGGCCCCTGAGGGGGACCAACTAGAGATGCTGGCCTTCCAGCCACAGTAATAGAGACTATTCTAAGTGCTAGGACTCCCTCTACTAGAAGAGCTTATGCCCTCATATGGAGTGTTTTTGAGGGCTGGTGCATGACACACCATGCAGACCCAGCTCACTGCCAAATTGTTTCAGTACTGGAGTTCCTGCAAGAGTAATTGTCCTCAGGCACATGCCTTAGTACTCTCAGAACTTACATGGCCGCTAGTTTGGTTTGCCATGTTTTGATTGACTGGGTTTCTGTGGGGAAGCACCCTCTGGTCGCCCGCTTCATTCATGGGGCTCAGAGGTTGAGGCACCCACTAGAGCTACGGCCCCTTCAGGGGATTTTGCCGTAGTGCTCGAGGGGCTGGCTGGCACCCCTTTCGAACCATTAGAATCAGCGCCTGCCAGGCTTCTGACTCTAAAGATGTTTTTTCTTATGGGCATTACCTCTCTAAGGAGAATTTGAGATTTACAGGCTTTGTCAGTCCTGCCATCCTGTCCCGATTTTGCCCCTAGGCGAGTCAAAGCTATTTTGCATCCTCACCCTAACTATCTTCCAAAAGTTCCTTTCTCGACCATACATCCGGTCATTCTCGAAGCTTTCTGTCCTCCGCCATTTACGACATTGGAGCAGCAAAGACTTCATTTACTGTGTCCAGTACGTGCTCTTCAGACTTACGTCCACCGCACTAGCCAGTGGCATAAGTCAGAGCAACTTTTCATATGCCATGGGGGGATGTTCCTGCTCAAGTGTGTGATGCGGCAGGTTGGTCCTCTCTGCACACATTTGTCAGATTCTATAGTTTGGATGTCGATGCTACTCCGGGCTCGCATGCCCTTGAGTGCACATCCACATGAGTCATGTCTGAGACCTCTTCGATGTTTGTGCACACAAACTACACAACCTTGGGGGTCCAGACACTTACAGTGCGGAGGCATTGGTATTCTCGTTCCCATTAGCGCTATTGAGCGCAGCATCGAGAGTAGCTTTTGGAAGGGTTTACGTCTCGGGTTACTTGAGTGTGACCCTGTTCCCTGAAAAAGCGGGAACGAGATGCTGTGCCTCAATGCCGCTCTGTCGACGTGTCCGGATGTTTCTTCAGACAAAGGGGTAACCTGAGGATGTTTCCGTTTCACGTCTATTTATAACCTGGAGGTGCACGTTATCAAGGTTATTTAAGCCAATTATTGGCGTGTTTGACACCCATGCTTCACAACCGGTCGAACAAAGAATGTTCTCATTAGCGCTATTGAGCGCAGCATCTCGTTCCTGCTTTTTCAGGGAACAGGGTTACAGTCAAGTTATAACCATGAAATATTTTTTTACAATACGTTTTTATTACATGAAATAGCTTAAATAATGCAAATCCAAAAAAGGGAGGGGGGGGGGATTTGATGGGTATTTAGGAAAACGCTGCCATATGTCAACAGTGTACCACAATGGAAAATGGCCAAAAAAGTAGTAAAAATATTTAATGGTTATAACGTCTCGGGTTACTTGACTGTAACCTTTTTCAGGAGGAGCTGCGTCGAAAACGCTATGGGGAATGCACTTAGCATGAGTGACTCTGAATATTGTGTGTAATCTGTCTCATGGAAGAGCGTGACGTCATGGGTGGGGTGACATAAGCGACCAGGAAGCTATGAAAGCATATTCAGCAAGTGCTCTCTGTGTGCATGTTATTCTGTCTTGTCAGTCTTATTTATTGTTGTTTGTCACTATTAGCTCCTCAAAGAGTAAGCAATAGTCAAAGTGCAAAGCTAAGACGAGACATCTGAAAGGCGAATCCAGATCGCATTTCAGATTGTGTGCTCCTCCCTGCCCTCGCTATATCACAAGTGGGGATACACACAGTCTGTGCACGGTCTGCCTGGGATCGAAGCATGCTGTTTCAGCACTTGAGGAAGCTGACTGCCTGCACTGTGTATAGCCAGTGCAGACGCTTCGATCCCAGAGGGCTCTCCTTGCATATCTGGGGATGGGCTGGAGACGGCTTTTCCTATCTCCAACTGTGTTCCCTAGATATAGAGTTCGTTCTCGTGGCTCGGAAGCCCACGCTGCGGTTCCTTCCCCCTCTAACTGTGAACTCGCAGCTGCAGCTATTTATCTTCGAAGAGATTCATTTTGTTTGTGTGACTAAGTGGCTCGTACTCTGCCGAGGCAACACGTGTATTACATCATTTTAAGTTTTGATGTGAATCTTACCAAACCAGACTGTGTTTACTTGTCTGATTGGTTAGGTGCATTTAATTCTGAGGAATTAATTTCAGTATTTATCTGACTATGATAGTTATGTTAGTTAGTTATGAATTGTATCACAAGCCAGACCATGTGTACTTGTCTGCTTGTTTGACTCCATAAGTTAGTGAGTGCTGCTCTCAGTTTCTTCCACCCACTAGCGTTGCGGTGCTGAGAATCTCGCTGCCCCTTCGGGGGTCTCTAAAACAGTTAGATTGGTTGCTGGGTATGGTGTTCTACATAAGGAACTGATTTAGCTGTCTCAGTTACACCAGTGGTCAGTCTCGAGACTAATTCCCTTAGTAGATTATTAAGCAGCATTTGAACGATTGCCAAATGTATCTCAATGGGTCCTGTATGTGGCAATAAGGCTATCACAACGGGGTTATTCCGAAGTTGGTCGGACCCGAGCAGGCTCTGGTTATGGAACAAGAAGTGAATAGCCTATTAGGGAGGAAGGCCATTGAGGTGGTCCCTTCTCAAGACAAGGATCCGGGTTTTAACAGCCGGTATTTCACAAGTTCCAAAGAAGAATGGGGGGTTGCGTCCGATCCTAAATCTATGTAAGTTCAAAATGCTCATTTTAAAACATGTTGTATCACAAATCAGGTCCGTGGAATGGTTTGTCATGACAGATCTCATAGACGCATACTTCCATGTCTCCATCCTTCCAGTTTCTGAGGTTCGCTTTTGGGGGCGGAGCATACCGATACCATTCGACCTTGCACTCTCACCCCACATACTAAATTATAACAACGATTGGTTGATTCTAGCTCAATCAGAGCACAATGTCAGTTCGACATCGAGATGTCATTCTCGCTCGCATGGGGGAGTGGGGTTTGAGACTGAATGCCAGAAAAGTGTACTCTCTCCAGTTCAGAGAACCACCTATCTAGGCGTAGTGTGGGATTCGACCACAATGCAGGTAAGTCTATCTCCTGCTCGTATTGAGTTAATTCTCACGTCAGTCAAGAGAGTCAAAGAAGGCCAGTCACTCACTGTCAAATAGTTTCAGAGACTGCAGGGTCTGATGGCATCTGCATCCAACGTGATACCTGCCTTAGACATATGGAAGAAACTTTGGTTCTTAAATCTTGAATCCGGGCCTGGTGCTGGGGGCTCCTTGTCGCCATGTAATGCTAGTGACAGACGCATCCCTCACCAGCTGCGTTGCAGTCATGAGTGGCCACCCTGCCCGCGGTCTGTGGAGCAGTCACCATCTGACATGGTATATCAGTTGTCTAGAGAAGCTAGCTGTGCATCGAGCATTAAAATATTTCCTCCCAGGCCTGAGAGGTCACCATGTATTGGAGCACATCGCTGGTCTCTTATATCAACAACCAGGGAGGTCTGTGTTCATGCCCCTTGTACAAGCTGGCACTCCAGATCCTTCTGTGGTCCTCTCGCTAAGAGCAGTCCTCTCGCTCAGAGCAGACATACTGTAGAGACAGGGGCTGAGGCCAGTGGAATGGAGGTTTCACCCCGTGGTGATGAAGCAGATATAGAGATTTTTGGACTTCTTTGCGATTCAAGAGACATTGCAATGTCCCCTCTGGTTCTCTCTAGTTCATCCAACTCCTCTCAGACTGGACGCTATGGTAGAGACTTGGCCGAGGCTTTGTCTGTACATTTTTCCCCAATCGCCCTGCTCCAGGGAGTTCTGGCAAGGGTACGCTAGGACAGGGTCCGTCTTCTATTAGTATGGCTCTCAGATCTAATCTCCTTGACAGCTGTTCATGGGAGATTCCGATCAAGAAAGATCTACTCTCTCAGGAACAGGCGTTACATCTACTCTCTCAGGAACACGTGCTTACGTTACCCTGCCTATGATGTCACTCACGCTAAGCACTTTCCCCTTAGCGTTTTCGACGCTCCCTCGAGGAACCATGGTTTCATGCGTAACCTAGAGACACTCTATTAAATTATGATTTTCTTTTCTATTTAAATGTTCATTTCTTTAAGATATTGATAATTTTTTTATACTTGGAACTCATGCAAACCAAAAGTAAGTAGGTTCTTATCATTTAACCTTCAAAATGGTACTTAAAAGTATTATAATAAAGCTTGCAAAAGGACAAAAAAATTCACTTTTTTTATGCATATCAAATTTTAAGTATTTTATACAAGTTAATTAAGTATATGGTAGCTTGGAACATGCACTAATACCATGTAGAACATGAAAACATAAAATACAGGTATTACGATAGGCGGCTCCCTGAAGTACAGTGTGTGTTTTCACAGTCCATTCATTTGCACCTGTCTCAATCCAACTCGATGTCACATTTCATGACATCCCGTGAAACTGCAAAAAGCAGTTTCTTTCAGCTGTGATGCAAAGGTACAAGTCACATTTGCTGCATTTCATGTGGATGATCCCCCTGCAGCCAGGGTATTTGCACTTCCCTTTCTTCTCCATGACAGGCCAACTCTGCAAACTTCCTATTGCCCTTTCCATAAAATATTGCTATATTAATTTTCTGAAAAGAAGACATAATTTTGTTATTTATACATAAATACAACTATACTACAATAAACACTTCAAAGCAATAAATAAATGTGATGATTTTATTGATGCTACTATCTATAAAAAATCCCATTGGGGAAATACATTACTGCAATTCCACTGTGGTACAGTGTTGCCATACGGCAACACACCTATTTTTCCATAGTGGTAAAGAGTTGCCATATGGCAACCTTGACATTTTCTTAATTTACAGTATAACTATGTTAGACAACATTTATTTGTGAATGAAAATATCTAATTTACTTACCAAAGATGTTGCAAAAATGATGTTTAGAAATTAGGTTAATAGAGTAATTTCTGGAGCACTTCAACAGGTGTCTTCTGTGTGAGGGGGACAGTGGGAAAATGAGTTTTGGAGGGACATTCAGTTGTCATGTGACTTAAAAGCAGCACATCATTGGCTACCGAAAGGCCTACCCTTTTAATTCCAATAATGCAATATATCGTAGTTTTTACAGAATAACAAGGAAATTAGTAGAAATTAATTGTTGTCATATGGCAACTCTGTACCATAGAGGTTAAAGACAGTGACATACAGCACTAATTTTAACTAAATATCAGAGTGATTGACAGAGATACAGTAGAAACACATTTATTAGCCTTAGAGTAAGGGAAGCACAACTTGGGAAATTAGATCATCCAAGGAGTGTGTGATAGCTATGGATTTATTTAAACGTTTTTGTAGTGCTCTTTAATATTATCCATTGTTTTGTGTGTCTCTTTTTTTTTTTTTTTTTTTTTTTTAAGTATCGGTTCAGGCACCATTTAGGCACCGGTACCATTTTAAAAGTATCGAAATGGCACCAGTATCGTAAAAAACCCAATCTATACCCAACCCTCCTCTCATCCCAGAGCTCAGCCAATATCCTACTCTCAGTAATTAGTTCAGTCAATCTCCTGATCATACCCTAAAATTAAGCTAAGAATCCACTCAAGCTCATAAGCTCCTTCCAGAACTTGCTCTTGACCTTGAATCTGTTCCAGAGCCTATTCCAGTTCACAAGTTAGTTCTAATGATTACTTCTCTCCTGAAGGCCAAGGGGGCCATTTGAGAACCCCTTGAGGGTCCTGCCACGTCCAGGGAGGCCATCTGTAAACCTGGTGTGTGTCAGTTCTGCCCTGGTTGGCTTTGGCTTCCTCTGCTCCACCCTGGTGTGCTTCATCTTCATCTGCTCCGCCCTGGATGGATTACTGCCTTCCTCCCCTACATCTCCATTGCTTGATATCTATATATCCAGCCCAGATAACGTATCCAGCCCAGATGGCAGCACCTATAAAGGACCTCTACAGCCCTGAAAGACAGCAGAGACCAGGACAACTAAATCCCCAGATACAGACCCCCTTGTCTCAGACGACCACCGGGACAAGACCACTGGAAACAGATGATTCTTATGCACAATCTGACTTTGCTGCAGCCTGGAATTGAACTGCTGGTTTCATCTTGTCAGAGGAGAATTGGCCTCCCGACTGAGCCTGTTTTCTCCCAAGGATGTTTATTCATTCTTTCACCGATGGCGTTTTGCTTCCTTGCTGTTGTTGCCTCTGGCTTGCTTAGTTGGGGACACTTCATTTACAGCAATATCGTTGACTTGATTGCAAATGATTGCACAGATACTATTTAAACTGAACTGAGATGATGACATCACTGAATTAAATGATGAACTGCCTTTAACTGCCATTTTGCATTATTGACACACTGTTTTCCTAATTAATGTTGTTCAGTTGCTTTGACACAATCTTTTTTGTTTAAAGCACTATATAAATAAAGGTGACTTGACTTGGACTATGTCGTCCTTGGACACGTTTTTGCGGTGCTCTTTTATACTGTGGTCATACAGGCAGGCTGTCGCCAGCCAATGCTATTGTTGTGTTTAGATGTATGGTTCAGACACCAGTCATGCCAAAGGCATTCCCCATAGCAACCTCTAGAGTATGCAGTGTCTCATTCCCTTCTCAGGGAACCATGGTTACATGTGTAACCTGAGACACTTTGCTGAGTTGTCCTGTTACAACCCTAATCTATTAAAGATTCTATAAAATTTATTCTAATACATGTTCATTTATAGACAAAAGAAGTTTATCACTGTCTGTCACCATCAGTTTATTGTAGTGATTGTGTACATTTAAGACACCGAATGGTTCACCACAAAACAAACAAAAAAAAGTTGTCAAGTTTTTAATTTTTTAGCTAAATGATGTCTAAATCATTTAGCCACTAGGGATACCTGCAGTGGATGGACAATTTCACATGCATTTTGTGTATTTTCAAAATGCTAAATACTGTATTTGTATTGTAATATAAGAAATGAAGCACATGTTGACCACTGACCACTACCCAGAATACCCTAACAACCTCCTAGCAATGCTTAGTAACTATCCAAAACACCTTAGATACTATTAACATGATAAACAGCAAACATGCTAAAATTACATTCATAAGACTTTAGAAATTGCATGGCAGTTGCCACCACCAAACCAACATGGAGGTGTGAATTTTGGATGGACAAGCACCACTTTAAACTATGCAACTCCATGCCCTTCAAAACATACTATTATCTCTCCTGAATCTTATGGACTGAATATACTGACTGTGCATGGTTTGTTTTGACCCAGTCTCTTTGTACAGTTTCTTTTAACAAGTGTCATTTTGATTCTGAATCAGCAAGAAAACCATCATTTTTTGTTTGTTGAAATGGTCATCAGCAAAAATGCAGATGTATTGACTTATGTTTAGACAGTATATCAGTGCATTTTGATCAGATGAGGTTAATTATGTGTTCAGCATCCTGGTTCCATTTCTTTATAGTCGTTCAATGTCTGAGGAAAAGAGGAACATAGCATTCATTCTACTAGATAAATTACCTCTGTTTTAATATCCATATTTAATATTCTTTGTCCGATATCTGAATGTGCTGTTGTTGTTTATATAAATGATAATGCAACACTTTCAGCACGTTGCCTCCAGTGTGGACACCAAACTCAAGTTTTGGCTATGTTTGTCTATTTAGAAAGTACAGATCTACTGCAAACTGCTTTAATCCAAGTTAAGCAAACTTTAGAATATATCAGAAAATATGTCATACTAGTTGCATACAGATGGACCAAATTAAGGCTCATACAGCAAAGAAACTGCTGAGAAGCTTGTAACGTCATGTCTGTCATTGAGATCTCTCAAGGCAGTTCATAGTCACCCTTGTCAGATGTGATGTCATATCAGAACTTCTGTCTTGCTTTGTTGCACTGCTTTTATCTGGTGTCTAAAGGACTGCATATCTGCCTCACTGAGCAGTGTGCTTGTAGTGGGTTTAAAACTGACTAGACCAGTGTGCAATTGACCTATCGGTAAGCCTGATGCCCCTCCCCCCATAGACATCCCTGTGTCGCCTCTCCAGACCGAGGGGGATGGTCAGACTTGAGGTTAGCGCGTATAATGGTCGAGTAGCCTACAAACTGCCTTCTGTTGCTTGTGATTGCTTTTAGATGGAAAAGCTGCCAATAACTTCTGGTCAAGGATCTGCTTTTTTCATGATAAAAGCCTAAGAAAATAGATTTGTCTAACAAATCTGTGTATCTGCTTTTTTGCTTTGGAAACCGTCAAATTATTTTACAATGCATTTTCACAGGTGAGCCAATCACAGACATGTTTGTTGATTACTACAATGCAACCGGCAATCAGAGGTGTTTAGGTTGGAATCCAACTACTCACGGCTCCATTCACTGCTTTTTTTCCAGTGCTGAGTTCTGTAATGTTCGTTAATTCTTTCTAACACAGACATACAAAAAAAAAAAAAAAAAAAAAAAAAGATTAATTGTGTCAGTGTAGTCACATTCAATTAAATTCAGTTCAATTCAAGTTTATTTGTATAGCGCTTTTTACAATACGAATCGTTACAAAGCAACTTTACAGAAAATTATGTTTCTACAATATTTAGTAGTAGCTTATGGTGGTGACTGTCAGTTTCTGCACGCTTGACAGGATTTTTAAAAAAAATGAATACAAGACGTAGTCAGCTAGACGATGAACATTATTAATATTACTAATTAATAATTATTATATGATTCAGTCACACTTGTAGCAATATTTGTTAGTTCTGTTTGTTGATTCAGGGTTAGCATCATCTGAGGTCCTCTGAGGGTCAGCATCATCTCTTCTCAGGTGTTCTGGGTCCAGACTGGAGCTTGTGTAAATCCTAGTTACCACGGGATGTAAATCCCGTGGCAAAACATAGAAACAAAATAGAGACATCATTAGCATTGCTGCTGATCCAACAAACTAAAATTAGTTTAACCCAAGCTAATGAATAAAAATGCACATTTGATCAGATGCAACTACACTCACAATTTAAGAGATACATTATTCGAATGCTTGGCGAAAGAGATGCGTTTTTAATCTAGATTTAAACAGAGAGAGTGTGTCTGAACCCCGAACATTATCAGGAAGGCTATTCCAGAGTTTGGGAGCCAAATGTGAAAAAGCTCTACCTCCTTTAGTGGACTTTGCTATCCTAGGAACTACCAAAAGTCCAGCGTTTTGTGACCTCAGGGTGCGTGATGGGTTGTAGCGTGGTCGAAGGCTAGTTAGGTACGCAGGAGCTTAACCATTTAGGGCCTTATAGGTAAGTAATGATAATTTGTAACTGATACGGAACTTAATAGGTAGCCAGTGCAGAGACTGTAAAATTGGGGTAATATGATCATATTTTCTTGACCTGGTAAGGACTCTAGCTGCTGCATTTTGGACTACCTGTAGCTTGTTTATTGACGAAGCAGGACAACCACCTAGAAGTGCATTGCAATAGTCCAGTCTAGAGGTCATGAATGCATGAACTAGCTTTTCTGCATCAGAAACAGATAACATGTTTCGTAGCTTGGCAATGTTTCTAAGATGGAAAAATGCAGTTTTTGTAACTTTGGAAATATGATTTTCAAAAGACAAATTGCTGTCTAATATGACACCCAGATTTCTGACTGTAGAGGAAGTAACAGTACATCCGTCTAGTTGCAAATTGTAATCTACAAAATTCTGTGTTGGGGTTTTTGGGTCCAATAATTAATACCTCTGTCTTATCCGAATTTAATTGGAGAAAATTATTTGTCATCCAATCTTTTACATTTTTAACACACTCTGTTAGCTTAGATAATTGAGAAGTTTAATCTGGTCTCGTTGCGATATATAGCTGAGTATCATCAGCATAACAGTGGAAGCTAATTCCGTATTTTCTAATAATATTACCAAGGGACAACATGTATATTGAAAATAGAAGGGACCTAGGACGGATCCTTGTGGCACTCCATATTTTACTGATGATAAATGAGATGACACCCCATTTAAGTAAACAAAATGGTAGTGATATTTTGTGATATTGTGATGAATAAGTGACAGTTTTTAATCAATTTAAAGAGAGCACTCTGTGCATGCTGTATACAATAATATATTTAGAATTTATCCTTAATAAAGGGCCACATACGACACAGAGATAGTTAACTACTACACTATATGGATAAAGATAATAATTAGAAGCAAAGAGTGATGTGATTCTGCAACCAAGCTTAGTACAAACACACGATTTAGGTAAGGAAAGGTTACCAATTATTTTTGTATTGGCTACCATGCCAAATCATGCACACCTGCTTGCTTTTTGGTTTAATTTAACAGTGTTTTGTGAACAAATATGCTTTAATAACAAATACGTGTAAAACTTTACAGTAAGGTTCCGTTAGTTCATGTTAGTTAATATATTAAAAGGGTATTCAAGTGTTAGTTAATTACTGTAAAATGTTACCCAAATAATGTATTTGAAGTGTTCAGCTGAAACGAGTTCAGGTCCCTGTGCAACTGATACTTAATTGCCATTGGCTCATCTGCGTTCGAGGGGAGGGCCTTACATCAAATTAAAGGGGGGGTGAAATGCTATTTCATGCATACTGAGTTTTTTACACTGTTAAAGAGTTGGATTCCCATGCTAAACATGGACAAAGTTTCAAAAATTAAGTTGTACGTTTGAAGGAGTATTTCTGTTCCAAAAATACTACTTCCGGTTTGTCACAAGTTTCGGAAAGTTTTTTTCGAGTATGGCTCTGTGTGACGTTAGATGGAGCGGAATTTCCTTATATGGGTCCTGAGGGCACGTCTGCCGGAAGAGCGCGCGCTCCCATATAGCACAGCACTGAGAGCACATCAGACTTCACTGATCAGAGCGAGAGCGTCGCGAAATGTCACAAAAGGAGTGTGCTTTTGGTTGCCAGGGCAAGACAACCCTGCACAGATTACCAAAAGAGAAACAGCATTAAGGGACCAGTGGATGGATTTATTTTTACAGAGCATCAACGGAGTTGTGCAAGTGTTTGTGTTTGTTCCCCTGCATTTCGAAGATGCTTGTTTTACAAACAAGGTCCAGTTTGACACCGGATTTGCACATTGTTTATTTCTTAAGGATAATGCAGTCCCAACGAAAAAGGGTCACAATCGTGTGTTGGAACCGCAGGCGGTGAGTAAAACTGCTTCAAATATCTCTGTGTTATTAACTTAGCTATCGGCGTGTAAGCACATCAAGTAAACAACATGCGATGTTGTCATCAAACTGCACTTTCCACATGTACAGCTTAAAAAAAAAAAAGACGACAAAGTGGAACTTAGTCATTTTCCAAAACCGCTAAGCAAATATATACAGTTTCAGTACATACCACATAGAGACTGATTGCTGATGCTGCTCTTGTTCAATTTCAGCCTCTGGATCTGATTCTGGGCCATAAATATATGCTGAATCTGACTGTTAGCCATGGTTTGTTTTGGTTGGTTTTGTCCTCACGGTGTCACAGCTTCCAGACGCGTTCAACGCAAAAGCTTACTCGCGCTCGTGATTCTTTAGCTCCGCCCACACGTCACGCCTCCAGTC
The DNA here is from genome assembly GCF_023724105.1 of Carassius gibelio. Taxonomy (NCBI): domain Eukaryota; kingdom Metazoa; phylum Chordata; class Actinopteri; order Cypriniformes; family Cyprinidae; genus Carassius; species Carassius gibelio. The sequence continues at coordinate 7,919,802 of NC_068397.1, read as the reverse complement.
GCTCGTGTTTTTCCGGGAAAAATCGGTACAGACTATCTTTCTCTTATGAATATAATAAAACTAAAGAGTTTTTGGAGTTATGAAGGATGCAGTACTACTCTATAGGTACTCAAGATTAACAGGATATTGAGTGAAAACGAGCATTTCACCCCCCCCCCCCCTTTAAGCAATTTGACATAAAAAAAAGAAGGAAAAAAAGAGTGCTAATGCAATGAATGATAAGACCATAAGCACTTGAATATACATAATTTCTTTAAACTATTTAATACTGAGCAGTGCTGGACAGTAAAAACAATTTTACTCTATCAGTAACCTTAAGAATACTATTAAGTAGCTGTACTTTATCAGAATATTTTTTACATTTCTGAAAATATAAAATAAAAAATGTGTCCATTCCTTATTGTTTTGATATGAAGAAAATTTGTATTCTCTACAGCAATGCCCTGTTTGTAAACGTAATAATTTTCACCTTCTTGTCTTGTATTGTTTTGTTTAATAACACTGAATAGTTTAATTGACCTTTCAGTAAGTCCCTCCTCTCGAACACAGATGAGCCAATGGCAGTCCAGTATCAGTATTATGGGGAGCAGAACTCAGATATCTTTAGGTTTCAGAGCCATAGAAAAAAAACATTGGAAGATCTGAAGCTCTCGTCAGTTTAAGGGTGTTTATGCTTAATTGGAAAATGAAAATGAATAAAGAAAAAAGGAAAAAGTATGTGCCTATGGTCATTGCAAATCTGACAACAGTCACATAATTCTCCCATTTGCATTGTGATCTGTATTTTTACATATTTATTTTAATATCCTTTATATCCCTCCCTCCATGGCATATTTAAGTCCCACTTGAAGGTCAATCCATGTCCCAGATTTATCAGAAACATCTCAGAAGAAGGTCTGACAGCTATTATTGTCAGACAGTGAGCAACTTTTGTTTGTCCGAGTGAGCAACAGTAACTAAGTGGGACGGGGCTTACCCATATAGGTAAATTGTGGATTTACAGTTTTTTTCAAGCGCTAACAAGCGCTTAACCATACTTCAGATACTTTTTCTAAACTCTTAACACAGACTCACACCTACAAAACACAATTGGCCAAATGGATAATTTTCTTCTCAAAAACACATTTTGTTAAATATATACTAAATCTTCATTTCAAAATAGAACACATCTTTATCTGCACACACCAACTTTACCAAAACACTGGAAATCTGACTCAAAATTATTCTGTCAAAGAATAACACTTGTTTTCACCTCACAAGGTACATGCAGTCAATCAAAGTACACCAGGTTTCAAAATACTGGCTATTGTTGACATTACAAAAACTGCTTAGACTTTTCAGTCTCAGTTTTACAGGTATTTGCATGCAAAACATGCAATTCAATGTTTTACACTAAATTTCTTGGTTAGGAACTGTATGTCCAAATGTACAGTAATGTTCACATTCAAAAGCATTCCAGTAAAAAGCTATTTTTTTCCTTTACAGTTTACTGCAGGAGGTACAGTAGAAACACGGTATGATAGAACAGAAAAGGTTTGAGAGTATTGCTTACAGTGAACAAAATATCCATGAAACATGAGAGCATTCTGAACAAAAAACAACAACAGCAAAAAGCTCAGATATAAAAACTAAAGAAAGGGGGGGGGGGGTAAATAAAAGTAAAATAAAAACAATCTCTCACTGCTCCTGCTCCTCTCACTGCTCTGTCTCCTCTCACTGCATTTCTCACTGCTCCTGCTCCTGCTCCTCTCACTGGGCCTCACTGGGACTGAGGACACTCTTCAAAGTCCTCCTTTTATTGTGTAAGTGTCAATGTAATAGAAAAAAATAACCCCTGCCATTGAGTCTAAGCCAGATTGGAATCAGTTGTGGTTTGCCCAATTTACACAACATAAATCAGCTAAGATATATTGTTTTTGAACTGATATCATTGCAGAAGCAGATGTTTTTATACTGTATCTAAGGTTTGGAACATTGTTTTTGCTATTGTGGGATGTTGTGTGTTAACATTTGTAAATACTACAAAAACGATCCATAATATTGTTGGGAGGTATAGCTTGTCTGTTCAGAAAATGTAAGCATTCTGGAAATGTGTTCAATGACTCCATATTGTGTGAAAACGACATGAAATGTGTGAATGGTATGGCCACAATAGACAGATACTGTGCTAATTGTGTTTAGAGTTTTGAAAATGTGACAACTGCTTGGACAAATGCTTGTTAGCGACTGAAAAAAACTGTAACATCGGATAGGAACTCTAATTAAGTGATTCAGTCAGAGAGAGCTTCAGTCTTAAGATTGCTCTTGTCCCACTGAAAATCAGCCACAAACTGGGAGTAATATGATGCAAAGAGCTCAAAGAGTGCTGACTCATAATAATTCATAATAATGTCTGACATCCTAACCAAGTAACCAGGCCATGGTCAAATGTTTTATTGGCTCAGGGATTCCCAGTGACCTACCATACGTAGTTGAAGTTAAAATGTAATTTATTAATTTGAAAGCATATTCACCTTTGTGGTTCTCTGGTGTCAGCTAATAGTTTTCATGTAAAGAAGTAAATATGTTCTATTTTGATTTGTTTTTATTTTTAAATTATTTAATTTCAAATGTAATACATTTTTAGCTTTTCATCAACCCCACTGTGTCCTCACAAACACAGATTATAGAAACTCTTCTTTAGCCAGTCAGAAGGCTTTCAGGATGCTTTCTGTCTGTCAATCATTTTGTGCATTTTGTGAGTTCACCGCTGGCAGTCCACATATAGAATGCTGGAAGCTAGGAGTGTAACTGAAAATGTATTTAATTCAGTGGCTAAGTATGGTGGTTATAGACCAGAGCTAAAAGCTGAATAAAATACAATAAATAGCTTTTAATTATTCAGCAGTCATTTATTTACAGAAAGTGTGTTGTTTTTCAGGTCACTGAAGAGTTAGATATCTATTTTGAAATAATCTGCATATTTGAAAAGAACCAGAGACACAATATAGATATAAACCACTTTTTTTTCTTTTTGGCATGAGTTTAGGTTAGTCATACTCTGTGTTCCATGCCACTCAAATTCTGATTGTTTCAAATCTATCAGTGTACTGCATGAATGAATGAGTGATGTTTCCGGATATTCATCACATTCTAGTCGATGAAGAAAGATTCTCCTGTATGTCATTTTCAGTCTTCAATTCCTCCCAGCCCGTAACTATGGAAACTGTGAGTTGAGGCGAGTTGAAGACTAAAAATGCTGTACAGATTCAAGTAACATTTCTTGGCCAGCAACGTCCTTCGGCGATTCTGGGAACAGAACATCTCCGGTGAGTCTGGCCCTGTGTTTTCTCCCATAGTGTTTGATAACTGTGACTCAAATATCTGTTAGATATCAAACTTGATCCACTGAATGTATGGGTATGACTGAAGCTATGGATTTCACATAGTTTTTACGGTTTGATAGTTTTCAACTGTTTAATTACTGTAATCTTTAGTATTAGACCAGTGAAGATGAATTTTAATAATGAAACATGCATATTACAAATGTTGATGTCTGATGTAGCCAAACTTTGCTCCTGACAAAACATTTGGATTTCCTTTATGACACTTTGAAGTGATGTGCCATCTATATTTAATATCAGTTTAGCGCAGCTGTGAAATAATTCTTAAAGCTGCAGTAGGGAACTTTTTACGCTCTAGCGGTTAATAAACAGAACTGCTTGCGTCTTGTGGAAGAACATCGTAGCCGGAGCTACTTCTCTCTGTTTATGTCTATGAAGAATCACAAAGGTACTGGGTTACTCCGCCGCTGTACCCCCGAAGCAATCTTAAATAGTCCGAATATAAACACTTATTATAGGTGTACCCTAGTGATTCAGGACAAGCTAAAAACACGGTTTGGAAAATGGATTCATGGTGTACTCGCTTATTATGTTCATTTTTCTACATTTTGAACACAAACAAAGTTACAGACCGCAGCTCTGATTGGTTGTTTTTTACCGGGAGCGCATGACTTTCTGCAAATGGCAATAGGACCACTGGGAGGAGCCAGAGGAGCTTGATTTTTTCACAGATTATCTGTTTCATATTCTACTGTCAGGACATAATGACAGGTTTAATAAATATGTAAAAAATATTTTTTTTACAGAAGTTCCCTACAGCACCTTTAACATCTTAAATTTTATTAGACCAAATTAAGTAGCATTGCTATCATATTAAATGGTGGATGACAGCTGTAGCTGGAGAGGAATGTTATATTATTTCCTTTTAACTAATTTTATGAAGTAATGCTAGTGATGTTAAATCGTCAACTGAAGACGATTTAACATCACTTTAAACTTCCACTAGCTACTACTGAAGCATGATATTATTTCTACTTGAAAGTTTGTAAAAAAATATATATAAAATAAAAAAAAAAACTGTGTGTACAATATTTATTTTTTCCTTTGGGACTATTAACTAGTCTTTCTCTATCTGTAGGTCACTACGAGTTATGTCGAATGGCATATGGGGTCTCACTTGGGAGGCCAATCATCTCTGAGTTGAAGAGAAAACGCCAATGAAAATTGGCTAGTGGATTTAACATACCTGAGCCACTCCCCGTGCCAACAGGTATAAATAGGGCGACAGGTGCATCCACTCGTTAGGATTTTTGCTTCGGAGCCTAGTGGTTTTATGAAAGATTTTATACTCAACAAAGCCATTCATCTGCTGTGTCGGGAAGCTGTTCTGGTTGGTGGTATGGCACAAACAGCGGTGTCCCTTTCAGCGATTCCCCTGGGCGCTTCAACTAAGAGAGTAAATTTCCTAAAAGAGCAAATCACGGACGATTCGCGTCTTTATAAAGACGCCGTTTCGTCCGCGTCCTTCTGGATACGGTCGTTTCCTGTTCTTTGACAACGGCCACGTTCGTTGTATTCCATGTCTGGGCATTCAGCACGCTGAAGGCGCGTTCGTGGATGGTTCATGCACGCACTGCGTGTGTGACCATGGTAACGCTGCGATCGTGTCTCTCCTTTCTTAAAGGGAAAGGAGCAGACCCCTCTGTCACTACCCGTTCCGGTTTCTCTGTCACGCGCAGAGGACCGCCGGCTAGTGCTCTGGGAGATTTGAAGGTGACAGTGAGAGCTTCTCCGCCGGGCCACGCCCCACGGACCTCTTACCCCTTCCACAGTGTTTGTCCTGTGTGGCTGCTGGGTGATTTTGCTGGGCTGTCTTATGGCAGTCCCAACGGGTCATTCAGTTTGCCGCCGGGGATCAGATGTTGATTGCAGCATCGGGGATGGGCTGTTGACCTCTGTGGATGAAGATTCGGCGGGGCTGCCCCCCTCCGGTGTTGTCGCCACTGCCGAGTTGGACCCAGAGTTGACAGCCGTGCTTGCCCGGGCAGCTGTGAGCATCAGTATGGAGGTGAATGCACTGCCAGCCCTGAGTGCTCATGGCTGTTTGATTGGTTCTCAGTGTAGAGCGCGGCTCACAACCTCGTTTTACTCTGGTTCCTTTCTTCCCGGATGTGCATGGGGAAGTGATGTAGTCGTGGATGGCCCCTTTTTATGGCCGGAAGCAGCTCATTTTGTTCCTCCGTCCTCACTACCCTTGGCGGGGAAGCTAGGGGTGCGTTGACATTCCCCGGCAGGAGAATGAGATTGTGGTGCACTTTTGTCCGCAAAACGCCGCCACTGGGAGGAATAGTCCGCACCTCTCACCCAAGGCCTGTAAGCTGTCGGCCGCGTTCGCTACCAAGGCTTACAGTGCTGCAGGCCAAGCTGCAGCTATCCTGCAAACTCAGCAAGCCAAGGCTTTAACAAATGCACGAGGGTAGAACCAACCCGAGTTTGATGCAGGAGCCGCTGCGCATGGCGACTGACCTCCCCCTTCCGGGTGACGGAAGTCACGATGCAGTCCCTCGGGAAGGCGATTTCCACTCGCCTCGATTCAGCCCCTGGTCGGACCTTGTCTTTCTACAGGACCGGCGTGCCCTTAGAACAAGTGTCCCGGCATGTTGTTGTCACAACAGATGCCTCCAGCACGGGCTGGGGTGTGACATGCAACAGGCAGGCAGCTTCAGGGTCCTGGAAAGGACCTCGACTGCTTTGGCACATCAACTGTCTTGAGTTGCTGGCAGTGCAGGGAGGACGAGGAACAGGTCCTGTTGGTTGCGCCTTACTGGCCCACCCGGACCTGGTTTTCGGAACTCATGCTCCTCGTGACAGCCCCTCCCAGGCACATACCTTAAGCTCTGCCCCCAGCGGTGGTAGACACTATAACTCAGGCTAGAGCCCTCTCTACGAGGCAGGCCTCTGCTCTGAAGTCTTTTCATGAATTGGTGTTCTTCTCATTGTGAAGACCCCCGAAGACGCCTGGTCAGAGCCATGCTTTTTTTCCTGCAAGAAAGGTTGGAGTGTGTGCTGTCACCCTCCACCCTGAAAGTGCATGTTGCTGCCATTGCAGCCCATCAGAATGCAGTGGACGGCCGGTACTTGAGGAAGCATGACCTGATCGTTAGGTTCCTGAGGGGTGCCAGAAGGTTACATCCTCCTATGACACCCCTGATTCCCTCCTGGGACCTCTCTATTGTCCTGGTGGGACTTCAGAGGGATCCCTTTGAGCCGCTGGATTCAGTCGAGCTTAAGTTCCTGTCTCTCAAGACAGTGCTCCTGGTCGCGCTCACTTCCATCAAAAGGATTGGGGACCTCCAAGCATTTTCGGTAAGTGAAGAGTGCCTTGTGTTCGGGCCGGCCTACTCTCACGTTGTCCTGAGACCACGGCCGGGATACGTGTCCAAGGTTCCCACCTCTCCCTTCCGAGACCAGGTGGTGAACCTGCAAGCGCTGCCCCTGTAGGAGGCAGATCCAGCCTTGCCGTTGCTGTGTCCCGTAAAAGTGCTTTGCATATACGTGGACCGCACCCAGAGCTTCAGAAGCTCTGAGCAGCTCCTGGTCTGCTTTGGAGGTCAGCAGGAGGGAAAGGCTGTCTCCAAGCAGAGGTTGGCCAACTGGATAGTGGATGCCATCGCCTTGGCCTACCATTCCCAAGGCGAGCCGTGCCCTCTGGGGGTGAGGGCCCACTCCACATGGAGTATGGCCTCCTCCTATGCGCTGGCGCACGGTGCCTCTCTGGCAGATTTATGTCGAGCTGCGGGCTGGGTGACATCCAACACCTTTGCGAGGTTTTACAACCTCCGTGTAGAGCCAGTTTCTTCCCGTGTGTTGGGTAACAGGTAATTGGCGGGAAGGGCTGGCTGGGTGTCGAGCTTGCTGCGCCATTCCCCCTAAAACGGGGATGTGAGTCCCTTTCTTCTCCCAGTAGAGTTCCCTGGTTTGTGTACCCTGGTCGAGCATCCTCCAGCACCCTCAGCAGTCAGACTTGGCAAAGCAGTCTGTCGCCAGGCCCAGTACTGCTGTTAGCATGCCCGTAGTTCCGGTCAGCCCCTGTACTGGGCTAGGTGTTCATATGGCTTGATTCCCTACTGGTAATCCCATATGTGTATTCTTCCACGGTAAGGTTTCCCTCTTGGCAAACCCGTGTCTTCCTTTGACGGACCCGCTCTGTCAGTCTCTTCCGCCAGGTGTTCCATCCCTACTCTAAGGTAGGACCTGCCTCAGAGACCCATTCCATATGTAGTACTGCCCCCCCGGGCCAGTCTATATCAGTATCTCCACATGTCACCTCCCTACGGGTCGGATATGGTCTCCGTAGCGACCATTTCCTAAGGCTCGCTTCCCCATCGTCTTGCCAAGCTTTAAAAACAAATAGGGAAAATTTAAAGCAATCTTTCTCCGAAGGTTGAAATCCCTTCCACTAACTTTGTGTGGGCGGAACAGCAGCGTGGTCTTCTCCAGCAGCGATGTACTCTCCCTTTGGCCCCTTCGGTACCAAGGACAGTGAATTTGCACTGGGGCTTTGGGAAGGTTACAACCTTAAGCATAGCTTTTGTGGCATGCCAGGGCTTGTCGACAATTGCAGCGCCACAGGGTTGTGATGGTGTTCAGGTTGTGGCGTTTTCCATAGGACCCCATATGTCGTTCGACATAACTCGTAGTGACCGACAGATAGGGAACGTCTTGGTTACGTACATAACCCTCATTCCCTGATGGAGGGAACTGAGACGTTATGTCCCCATGCCACAACCTTGAACCGGTCGCTGTTGCCGGGACACGTTCTCGGCTCCTCAGCGTAAAAACTAATGAGTGGATGCACCTGTCGCCCTATTTATACCCGTTGGCACAGGGAGTGACTCAGGTATGTTAAATCCACTAGCCAATTTTCATTGGCGTTTTCTCTTAAATTCAGAGATGATTGGCCTCCCAAGTGAGACCCCATATGTCGTTCGACATAACGTCCCCATTCCCTCCATCAGGGAACGAGGGTTACGTACGTAACCGAGACGTTATCAGTAAAATATGAAATGTCATGAATTAGATAAGCAAGCCATAAGTAATTTTGTGGTTTTAACTCTCTGTAACGATAAAACCTTTGTACTCATCGGGAAGAAGGAGGCGGGAACCGGTGCACAATCAAATAAAGACTTTAATATTCAAAAATAAACAAAACAGCGCGTCAGCCCCTCACGGCGACTGACGCGCACAAATAAAAGCCAAAACATAAAATATTGTCCAGGCCTGGTCCTTTCTCGTCCTTCACGGTCGTCACTCCAGTTTTATATCCTTCCATCTCCTACGTGGGACTCGATACTGGCGGTGGGGCGCAGGTGTAGCTCATCTCCAATCACTACACCTGGCCTCACTCTTCGTTCCCACCCCTCTCGGCCCCGCCCCACTCGCCACACTCTCAATAGTCACAGTCACAGGAAATAAAAATGGAAGTAATCAAATAACAAGTCTATTTCACACCACTTCAATAAGCAGTGAAAAATGATGCATATGTATTTCATTGACCATACTAATAGACTAAACCATTTATATTGCATGTGTAAGCTGAGCGGTGTTAGCAGTAGTTTCAGCATTAAGCTGAAATTACGGAGAAAAAATAAAAATATGTCTGTAGTTTGTGTGAAATTACAATTTAACAAATAAAAAAAATAAAAAATGTATGTTACAATTGTGCGATATAAAGTCACAATTATCTTTTTTATATGTACTTTCTGGAAGAAACAGACTTCTATACTTTTGTTCTACAGCAGAAACAGTGTCAGTGTGAAAGGACCTCACATGCCTGCTGTTGCTAACGCATGTGGTGTGAAAAGGCCTCTATGGCACAGACAGAGGGGTTATGAATCAATAATGTTCAGTCATGTCCCATTCCACTTTAAAAATGTTTGGGACAAATCCTGGGAATGTGATAAGCTCTCTGAATTTTTGTGTTGAGTATTTTCATTTGATTTTTTTGTTTGTTTGCTTGTTTTTACTTTTCACACTGTTTTGCCTTTGTACATGAAATTAAATACATGCTCTTCTCACTAATGAATTGCAATTCTAGATGGTTATAATTTCCCATACCCCTATCACGTATCATTGTGTCTAAATGTTGGATCTTTTTCATTTCTTGAGGAAATGTAGTTGACTATAAGTATACATAGCAGATTGCGTATACTAAGTACACTACGTTTTCTTAAGGGAAGTGACATCACAAACCTGGATGTGTCTCTCATTTGAAAGATCACAATGTAGTTAAAACCACTAATAACAGAAGTTTGTACTGTGGCAGGTGCAGGGTCTTTACATGAAAAGCCCCTAGAATTTTAAATTATAATGTTTCCCTCTAGTCTGAAGAGCAATATTATTGAGAGCATTTAAAGCTTTGTTTTTCCCTTTTTGTACCACACTTCAAATTTTCAGATTTTTTAACCTTGGCCCTTTCAATGTGCAATGTTGATGAATTGTCTTTATTATAATATACTTTGTTAAAATTTTGTACAGTATGTTTGTTTTCATTTCTCTAGACCTCAACTTTGTATTACATAAAAACAGATACATTAATTGATACAGCACCATTAAATGACAAGTCCACTTTGTGCTTTATTATGCCTGATTATTATGTCACTGCTTATTTCAGTCACTCACCTTTGTTACCATTATCAGTGACACCTGCTGCACCCCCACTCCACACACACACACACAACCCCCATCTCTCTTTTTTTCTACTCTGAATGGAATCAGCACAATTACTTCAGGTTACTCTCAGACATTTAAATACAGCCATGGAAATAATTGATCCAGTGTATAGTCTCAGTGATTATTCCATTTCAAATTGTATAATTGTTCTGTTTAGAGGTACAAGTAAAATGAAATTAACTGATAATTCGATACCATTTAGAAATGGCACTGTTGATGAATGTGAATAGTTTTCTCTTTACAAATGGCAAAACTGATAATAGGGTTGTTTGCATAAAAGAAAAAGGTATTTTTCTAATCAGAATTCCTAAATGAGCTGTAATTGTTGTCTAAGCCCAGCCATGGCTGATGGGCTTATAGTTGCTAGCAGGGGGGAAATTATTCATTAGTGGCATGCAGCACTTAAAAAGTGGAGGTACTGAAATTAATGTGGATATTTTCACTTGCAAGGTCATATGAAATTAAAGCACTGAGAGAAACTAATCAACCTTACTGTAGTGTTTAATGCAATTTTTCAAACTTATGATGCTTACTCTCTCTGAAGTATTGTTATTATAAAGCACAAATTGAAAAGGCTTATTTTACATTTAAATAATAAAATCATCAACACTATAAAGGCTTTGAATTTTAAGGGCTTAATTCTAAAACTAATTACTGCATGTGTGGAATATCTTAGCGTTGTTGATCTAATGCCTTTTACTTGTTTGTCTGGGTTTATCTGTATTAGTTCTACAGGTGTTTCAGGGCTCTTTTCAACTGTGACAAACTCCAGCGAGGTTCCAGTCTGAAAAGTTCTTCAAAGGTAACTAAACCTGTTCGGCCTGGACGGCGCACAGACAACTTTACTTTTGTGGTTGCTTCATTGGGACCCACAGTGCTGCCCAACCAGGCAAACCCAGCGGAGGACCGCCCTCTATCAACAGATAATGCCAAACCTGCAGTGGTTTCCCTTGTGGCCCATTATAATGGTTGAGAGTTATTCTGCTTTGAAAAATGGTGACACTTGAAGAAACTTTTCACATAAAATGAGGCAAAGGCGGTGTGAGATTTGGAGGATTTTACAAGAATATTGCGTATAAGTACTATAACAAACGGGAAAATGAAAGAATCCTGAGAGAGGCTGATTTTTTGGAGTTTATTTTTAAGCTCTACCCTACCGTATATGTTTCTGTTATCCAACAAAAGGGTGTTATATTCTTGCAGTAATATGTAGCTAGCAGTTCCAAATTTTCTTTGAATTCTGCAGATATTAAGATGACTATTTTTGTAGACCGGTCCAAATGGTCTGCTGAGAGAAAAATACTATTCTCAGTACAGTAAACAACAGCTGTCAAGTGTTTGACACTCTTTTTTTTAATAGTCCAGATGAGAAAACAATATTTATATCAATGTACAACTTGTAAGGGTTTTTCTACATCTATTCATTTTTCTTTTCATAAGAGAAGATGGGTATGACTTTTTTCAATGGGTTTCAAACATTGTAAGCACTGTTACTGTATGGACTGTGAATGTATGTTACAGCTTCTGTTTTATATAATATATAAAAATTTATATAATATAATTTGTTTTGTGAACATATAGGTTAGAAGTATTTGCTAATTCAAGCATTTTTGTTCAGATGTTTAACAAATACATGATACAAACTATAGTGATTTTGGTCCCAATTTATATTAGGTGGCCTTAACTACTATGTACTTACATAAAAAAAATAAGTACAATGTACTTATTGTGTTCATAGTATTGTAAAACACTTTTGCTGCTATTGAGGTGGGATGGGGTAAGGTTAGGGAGAGGGTTGGAGGTATGGGTAAGTTTAAGGGTGGGTTAAGGTGTAAAGTATGGGTCAACAGTGTAATTATAAATGTAATTACAGAAATTAAATACAGATGTAATTACATGTCGTTTTTTTTATATAAGTAAAATGTAAAACATGTATGTACACAATAAGTACATTGTACTAAATTATTAATTAAAATGTAAGTACATAGTTGTTAAGGCCACTTAATAGAGAGAAGAATAAAAGGAAAAGAAAGGAAAATATTGTATTGTGATATGACAGTTAACAATTTAGATCATGTGTCTGCATTTCAATATTTGTTATACATAACTGCATTTTAAGGACAAAATACTGATGTAGGAATGTAAAATATTGATGTATATTTACATGAAAAATCTGGTATGTATTATACCATTTATTAATTCTCTATAGGATTTCAGTGACAACCACTTCTATGTTATAATTTTTTAATTTTTAATTTTTATTTGTATTGTGAGGCTGGAGATTTATGTGCTCCTGGGGAATTCCAGTTTTATCATTCAATTAACATATCAAATTAGTAACATTCTCCAACATATTCCATTTAGAAACATGTACATCTGAATTTACAGTGTTTTTTACTGTAAATTTACTAGATGAGCAGAACATAAGTTCAGGGGTCTGTAATGTTTTGAGAGTAAGATGTTTTTTTAAAAGCTCTTTTAAGCATTTTATTCAGCTTACTTCTGTGTGGGCTTCTGTAAATGAAGAATGAACTTAATTTGTTGTGCATGACCTGTGTTTATGTTCATTTACCCATGCAGAAATGCTGTCGTCATATTTGTTTGTATTTGCAAATTTTATGTGTGAATCAATAATGCAGTAAATATCAGATCAATGCAAAATGAGAACTCCACAGTTACACCAGTATTTTTGCAGGAATGCAGGCAGGTAAAGAAATGTGGAAGACCTGCAAATAATTCTGGAAATCATCTACTGTATATTTAGACTGTTACAATTTATTATTATTATTATTAAAATTCTACCATACTTTTGAGATTAATGATTATAATGATGTGAAAGAAACTAATTATGTAAAAAATGTTAACATCAGTAATGTATACATTTCTAAACATCACTTGTCCACAATATCATATAGCGGATGGAAACATACTGCTATGACCTTTGTGTGTGCAGTGAGTATGATTTAAAATGTATTATTTTACAATATTTATCTTTATAAAGTGTGAAAATCTCAAGCCAAAGTTGTTACATTTGAGATCTTAACACAGTTTGATCAATAAAGGTCTTTTGAAAGCAATGTGGCCTGTTTCACATTATGTATGAGATTTCCACGACAGAAACCTCTGGTTTATATCAACAGTCAAAAGTCAAGTACGTTACTATCCCCTTAAATGTGGAGAAGATGATTATGTGACTTGACAAAATGGCAGTGTGTAAAGAAGTTAAACTGTCGGTCAGGCAAAAGTTTTACAGGATTTCTGTTTTAGGTTTATATGGACTTCGGAAATAAGCTTGTACTTTGCAGTTAACTTCCAAAACAGAAGACAATTCAACTCTCGTAAATTTAGTAATAAATAAATAAATAAATAAAAAATGAAAGTAAACAAACAGTAAGTAGGCAAACTGGGAATTTATGGTTAACCAACTGATGTCATCGCTCTTAAGCCTTATTTTTCAAGTTCCTGTCCTGATATTCATGACGGTTCCTGCATTCAAAGCAGGAGCCTATCTTAGCATCTTGAAGCAGAAAATTGGTTAAATAAAACAAATACCATCAAAACTGTTTGGAGTCCATGTGCCCATACCAGTACTAGTGAAGTCACAGACACACTGTCCCTATAGGGCACATTTAAGAAGCACTTACAAGTCTGCTTATCAACTCCCAATTCATTACAGCCATCCACCGTCCTCCCCTTATAATGAGGCATTAAACTTATTAACATTCAGTAAAATTATAAGAGGAGAATGTTGCTTTTCTCTCTGGGAAGTGCATGGAAACAAGTCATAAGTATGTTTTTACAGGTTGCATTCACTGCTGGCAAAGATGAAGTACAGTCTGTCTCAGTGACAAATGGACTCAGTGATAAAAAGCCACAATGAAACACACAGAAGAAATCCTGAGCCATTTTTCCTCGCTCAGTCCCTTCTGTGAAAGTCACAGAGTCCTAATAAACTGAGCTCTCAAATTGAGAAAGGTAAACCAGTAAAACATAAAAATATACTTATTTTACATTCCTCTCAGATACAGTGCCCTCCACAAATAAATAAGCTGGAAGTGAAGTATTCATCTACAATTAGGAGCCTATACATACATACATATATACATATAAACATATACATTAGGGCTGTCAGTCGATTACATTTTTTTAAATCTAATTAATCAGATCATGTATTGATTATTAAGCCTCTCATCAAAAAAGCACAACTTGACCCCAAAGAAAATTATAGACTGATCTCAAATCTCCCTTTTCTGTCCAAGATACTAGAAAAGGTAGTATCCTCACAATTATATTCCTTCTTAGAGAAAAATGATATCTGTGAGGATTTCCAGTCAGGATTTATACCATATCATAGTACTGAGAATGAGTTACATATGACCTGCTCTTATCATCTGATCGTGGTTGTATCTCTCTATTAGTGCTATTGAATCTTAGTGCTGCATACGACACTATTGACCACATTTTTCTTATTTTTTTTATTTTTTTTTGCATAGACTAGAACACTTTGTTGGCATTAATGGAAGTGCATTAGCATGGTTTAAATCGTACTTATATGACCACCATCAATTCGTAGCAGCGAATAAAGATGTACCATATAGATCACCAGTGCAGTATGGAGAACCTCAAGGCTCAGTACTTGAGCCATTACTTTTCACGCTTTACATGTTACCCTTGGGATATATAATCAGAAAACACGGTGTTAGCTTTCATTGTTATGCTGATTATTCCCAGCTCTATATTTCTTTGCGGCCCAGCGAAACATACCAATTTGAAAAATTTACAAAATAATAACAACAATAATAATAATAATAATTCATTACATTTATATAGCACTTTTCTAGGCACTCAAAGTGCTTACATAGTCAGCGGGGTATCTCCTCATCCACCACCAATGTGCAGCATCCACCTGGATGAAGCAACGGCAGCCATAGTGTGCCAGAACGCCCACCACACACCAGCTTACTGGTGGAGAGGAGACAGAGTGATGAAGCCAATCAGCAGATATGGGGATCGTTAGGAGGCCATGATGGTCAGAGGCCAATGGGCGAATTTGGCCAGGATGCCAAGGTCACACCTCTACTCTTTTTGAAAGACATCCTGGGATTTTTACTGACCACAGAGAGTCAGGACCTCGGTTTAACGTCTCATCATTAACAGAGGTGTTAATAATAGGACCTAAAAACCTTGCATGTAATAACCTAGAATGCTGTCTGAGACTTGATGGCTTCTCTGTCAATTCATCATCATCAGTTAGGAACCTAGGTGTGCTATTTGAGAGCAATCTTTCCTCAGAAAGCTATGTTTCTAGCATTTGTAAAACTGCATTTTTCCATCTCAAAAATATATATAAATTGCAGCCTATGCTCTCAATGTCAAATGCAGAAATGTTAATCTATGCATTTATGACCTCAGGGTTAGATTATTGTAATGCTTCATTCAGTGGTTGTTCTGCACGCTTAATAAACAAACTTTTGACAGTTAGTCGAAAATGCAGCGAGTTCTTACTTGAACCAGGAAGTATGATCAAAGGCCATGATGATCGCAAAGGCCATGATGGTCAGAGGCCAATGGGCGAATTTGGCCAGGATGCCAAGGTCACACCTCTACTCTTTTTGAAAGACATCCTGGGATTTTTACTGACCACAGAGAGTCAGGACCTCGGTTTAACGTCTCATCATTAACAGAGGTGTTAATAATAGGACCTAAAAACCTTGCATGTAATAACCTAGAATGCTGTCTGAGACTTGATGGCTTCTCTGTCAATTCATCATCATCAGTTAGGAACCTAGGTGTGCTATTTGAGAGCAATCTTTCCTCAGAAAGCTATGTTTCTAGCATTTGTAAAACTGCATTTTTCCATCTCAAAAATATATATAAATTGCAGCCTATGCTCTCAATGTCAAATGCAGAAATGTTAATCTATGCATTTATGACCTCAGGGTTAGATTATTGTAATGCTTCATTCAGTGGTTGTTCTGCACGCTTAATAAACAAACTTTTGACAGTTAGTCGAAAATGCAGCGAGTTCTTACTTGAACCAGGAAGTATGATCATATTAGCCCAGTTCTGTCAACACTGCACAGGCTCCCTATCAAACATGGTATATATTTTAAAATCTTGCTTATTACTTATAAAGCCCTAAATGGTTTAGCACCTCAATATTTAAACTAGCTCTTGTTAAGTTATAGTCACGTCTGCTGCGTTCTCAAAACTCTTTGGCAATTTGATAATACCTAGAATACCAAAATCAACTGCGGGTGGGAGATCCTTTTCCTATTTAGTGCCTAAACTCTGGAATAACCTACCTAATATTGTTCATTGGCAGACACACTCTTGCAGTTCAAATCTAGATTAAAGACCCATCTCTTTAACCTGGCTTGCACATAACACACTAATACACTTCTAATATACAAATCCGTTAAAAGATTTTTAGGCTGCATTAATTAGGTAAACCGGAACCGGGAACACTTCCCATAACACCTGATGTACTTGCTACATCGTTTAAAAAATGGCATCTACACTAATATGGCAAGTCAAATTAACTTTAATTCAATCACAGGATATGTATCCTAGTTAAAATGTTCATTCTAGATATTAGGAATCAGATTTCTACTAGTAACAATTAGAATTTTTGACCTCAAATAACAATGTTAATTATTGATATCAACAGTTACATTTCCACTAGAAACAATGCTAATTCTTGATATCAGGAATTACATTTTAACTAGTAAAATTATAATTTCTTGATATCTGTAATTGTATTTTTGATACGACTCAGGCCTCTGTGGCTCCCTCCGACAGTCACCGGAGGGCACCTTCACCGGAATACTGACATTCTTATGGACTACATTACCCAGTGGCCCCATACCTCAGACTAATCACCACCAGGTGTTCATCATTCAATGCCCTATTTAAGCTGCAGCCAAACACACACACAGTGCGAAATCTTGTTTTGCCTGTGTGACATTTCTGAGTGTTTATCCCTGCCTGACTTTCTGTGTATTACCTTGAACCGTTCTGATCCTGACAATTCTCTGCCGCCTGCCTTACTGACCCTTTGCTCTGCCCACGACTTGTCTACTGTCTGCTGCCTGCCCCGATTCAAGCCTGGTAATCAACCCTGTCTTTGATTGTCTCTGATATCACTGACGCTGTTGTCTGAACCCTGCCTGTTATCACTACGAGTTCACACATGGATCCGAATGTCCCTGACTCCTTGTTACAGAAGACTTCGCCACCTCAGGATCCATCGATGTTCTTCCAGTTATCATCTGAGGTTTCTGCTCAGGCCTCCGTGCTGGTCACACATCAACAACAGCTACAGAGACTCACCTCTCTCACAGAGGAACTAGTTAAGGCACTTCAAACTCTCCATGTGGCCGCCCCAGCAGTGAGTTCAACACCAGCCGCCATGCTCAACTCTACTGCCTCGACTCACGCATCTCATGGCATCCGTCTCTCACTTCCAGAAAAATATGATGGCTCCTCAAGGAAGTGCAAGTGCTTCCTAATGCAATGCTACATCTGCATCAACCAGCAACCCCTCACTTATTCTACGGATGAGACTCGGGTGGCGTTCGTCTAATCACTGCTGACCATGAAAGTGCTGGAATGGGCAACAGCGATGTGGCAAGGTAATCATATGTCTTTCCCCTCTTATGACCATTTCATTCGCCAGTTCCGGGATGTGTTTGAACATTCGTCCAGTGGAAAGGACGCAGGAGAGGAGTTAATTGTGCTACGTCAGGGTCGCAGCCCCGCCGCCGAATATACCTTGGCCTTTTCACCCTCGCTGCTCAAACAGGCTGGAAGGATGAACCGCTACGGCTCTTCTACCGCAAAGGGCTCAACCATGATCTACAGACAGAGCTAGCCTAATAAGAGTCAGAGCTAGGTAATCGACCCTGTATTTGATTGTCTCTGATATCACTGACGCTGTTGTTTGAACCCTGCCTGTTATCACTACGAGTTCACACATGGATCCGAATGTCCCTGACTCCTTGTTACAGAAGACTTCGCCACCTCAGAATCCATCGATGTTCTTCCTGTTATCATCCGAGGTTTCTGCTCAGGCCTCCGTGCTGGTCACACATCAACAACAGCTACAGAGACTCACCTCTCTCACAGAGGAACTAGTTAAGGCACTACAAACTCTCCATGTGGCTGCCCCAGCAGTGAGTTCGACACCAGCCTCCGTCTTCTCCAACCTCTACCATTACCTCAACGACCCTGATCTCATATTGCTGTCGACTTACACCATACTCACCATAATTGATCGCTTCTCCAAATCCTGCCGTCTGGTTCCTCTTCCTAAACTGCCCACCGCCTTTGATACAGCGGAAGTCCTTCTCCAGAACGTCTTCAGGTTCTACGGTCTTCCAGAGGACATAGTGTCAGACCGAGGTCCACCGAGGCTTTTTGACAATGTCAGTCGCAAATGTCTATGTCGAAGTTTGGGTGCCCTGATAGATTCATTCTGATTGTACATCAGTTCCAATGCAGCATGATGGCTCGTGTTCTGGATGACGATGAGCTTCAGACGTTTTCTCAGTCTCAAACGGCGTCACGCAAAGTTGTGTGTTGGCACCGACCCTGTTCAGCATGATGTTTTCAGCCATGCTGTCAGATACCTTTCAGAACAGTTCCTTGGGAGTCAGCCTGAGACATAGAACAGATGGGAAACTGTTCAACCTGCGAAGACTCCAGGATGTCACCAAGATAAAGGAGACTGTGCTTGGAGACCTCCTTTTTGCTGACGACTGTGCCCTGAATGCTGGATCAGAGCAGGAAATGCAAGCCAGCATGGAAAAATTCACAGCAGCATGCAATAATTTTGGCCTCCTTATTAGCACAAAGAAAACCAAAGTGATGCATCAGCCAGCAAGTCCAACACCAAGACCCCACCATCACAGTGAAGGGACGGAAACTGCAAGCAGTGGACCAATTTATATACCTTGGCAGCACTCTCTCCAACAAAGTGACAATTGACATTGAGGTCAACTGCAAAATTGCCATGGCAAGCTCTATATTCGGTGGACTGCAGACCAATGTGTAGTACCATCGTTGAATAAGCCTTGCTACAATGCTTAAAGTCTACCAGGCAATAGTGCTAACTACCCTGATGTATGATAGTGTAGCATTTTGAAGAATCAGAAACATAACTATTTGTTATATTTAACAAATAATATCTAATGCAAACTTATCTAACCTTATTATTGTCTATGGACCCTCCCCCTGAAATGCAACTATCACTAGTTACAAAACTAGTAATGCTAGTTTATAGCTCCCAGGAATGTGGCAAAGCAACTCTTAACTCAAGTCTCTCAAAAACAGACACATAATGCCCATAAAAAGAGACTCTTCTCTAATAGGTTCACAAGAAAACCTCTCTTAGAATGGACCCACATATCCTTTCGTTGTGTATATTACTACTTTTCTTGTATATTGTCTGTTGAATTTGACTGTATTATGCATGCTTATTATAGAACATATTGTTAATGTAATCTTACCTATATGTAATCTTACCATGTTTAGTATAAATGAATTCTTCTTCTGATGATCTAAACGAGAGTGTATATTATATTTTGATACATATGCAACTTATTAGTGTTCTAAGAATCCTTACTTGTTTGTATATCAACTTCTGATCCAGTTACATATGCAAATTACCAGGCTTTCACACAAAGGGTTGTAAAACTCCCCAGTATTTCCAAACTCCCACTTGGAATTTCAGCCTTTCTGTGAACCTTCTCAGAAATTAAAGGCCTCACATCAGTGACCCACCTTCAGTCTGTGGTTCTTTTAGATCCTCAGGGGATGAAGAGGATGAGCTAGAACTCTCTTGGACCCCTAAGCACGTGCCAGTATAAGCTGTAGACCCCGTTATAAACGGCACTGATGGTTTTACTCATGTGGTTAATTGACTCTTTTCATAGCTTCATTCTCTGGTTTTCCTGATGGTATCATCCATCAAATCTCATTTACCCTGTAGCAGAATTGACTCAAACCAGACAAATTAAAGAGTCGATCAGGGCTGTGGCTGAAACATGAGCTGAATTCCTCAGTAAGGCAACAGGAAGTCATTAAACATTCTGTGCCACAAGTCCCAAGCAAGATAACCAACAAACCAACGGTTTCACAGAACAGCTTTCAACATTAACACCACTAGAAAAATTATTGACCATTTTAATTCGCAAAAGAGAAATTTGGTGTCAAATTTGTTGTTCGTAATGGAAATACAATGCTGGACATCACATGTAAACCCATGAGAGTTAAACACTTCCTTAAAGACTTCCCCCACCTAGCAGAACCAGACTGAAATTCCCATGGGGGGGATGGGAGGTGGGTGCTTTGAACCTCTGGTCTCCACAGATAATGACACAGAAACTGTCTTTTCTACATATATATGGACCAAAATGAACTCAAAAGGACTTATTAATGAATATCAGTCCATCACTTCACTCCATATTCATTTGTGTGTAACCCACACATTTGACTATCATGTTATAATCACTTATTGTTTATGTCTTTTAATAACTATCGGATAGCTTAAAGATACATATCCATGTCTAGTATCTATGTAATCGAATCTGCTTGCTTGAAATAGTCCTGACCATCAGTTATTTGTCAAATGTATCATATTCTTGTTATAGGAATCATGTCCAAAATTAGACCCTGCAAGAGTGGCAAAATTCGGACCACATGCTTGGTAAGATAACATGATTTATGATACCCCCAAGCCAAGACAATATCTGATTGGTCAAGACAACATTTGAGGTGTGGCCAACAGGCCAGTTTAAATACTTAGGACACCATAAAATCTTGCTTTTAGTCTTTAGCTATGATTCTGCTATTAGTCGTGTCTGCTTTTAGTCTCTAGCTTTGCTTCTGCTACTAGTCATGCCAGCTTTTAGTCTTTAGCTATGCTTCTGCTATTAGTAATGTTTGCTTTTAGTTTTAGCTCTGCTTTTGCTATCAGTCATGCCTGCTTTTAGCTTTTATATTTGCTTCTTAGCTTTAGCTTTTAGCCATGCTGTTTGTCATCACTGTTCTTTGAGCGCGGTTCCAGCGTGCTTCAGCCTGCAAGCCTGCTGCTTAGCCACGATGAGAAGAAAGTCCACCTAATCTCGTCGAACTTTATTTATTTTCTTTTCCGTTTGAGAGTTCCGTGTTCTGAGTTAAGTTTTGTAACGCCGTCTGACCTCGACTGCCCATTCAACTTCAACCAGCGTACACAACTCTGCATCTTCAGCCAACGCCCCACCACGGGCTTCAAAAGACGTCACTTCAACGACTACTGAACTTCCAGCCAATCAGCGACAACTTTACACAGGCAATGTACCTTCAGACATTTGTGCTGGTGTATCTAATATAATTTTAACCTCATTGAGGAACTCAATGCGAGGGTTAATTGATTGATGGCTGTTAATGTCTATGCAATTTAACGTATTGCTGTAAACTTGGGATTCCATATTTCCATTCTCTTAAACTCATCTTTCCCTAACTTTCGATCTTCCTGCAACTTGTGTGAATGTGTGAGTGCGTGCGTTTGTGTGTTAGATTAGTTTATATGTCTTAGTTTATAAGCCTTATTCATATTGAAAAGAGAAGTATCTTGTGTTTTGTGCTTACAAGTTAATGTCTTAAACTGACGATCTTGTTACTGTGCTAATGGTAGTGTTTTCACTATACTTTGGATATTAGTCCAAAGGATATTATATCCAGCGCAGATTTGATGTTAAACGGCTCGTTCAGTGAATCACAGGGCGTCTCAGTGATCAGCCGTGAAACAGTGATTCTGTTCAAATTCCCTTTAAAATCTTAAATGATTCCGTTTGAGCTAAATTGACCTGTTTCCCTTACAACCCTTTCTGCTGTATGAGTGATTGTATGTATTTTTGTTTGTTTGTTTGTTTGTTTGTTAGAATAGTTTGCGTTAGTGTTTAGTTAATAAAACTCGTGCACAAATTAGTTTCTGATTCTGCCTTGCACATTAATGTCCCTTACGATTTTGATCCTCGCTGCATGCTCTGATGTATTAAAACTATTGAAAGTATTTTCTGTGGCCACAAAAATATCCTTTCTTAAAGTATATATGAAATTACCCTAAATGTTCACTGGACGAACAAATTAGTTGATGGCAAATTAATTCTGCTACAGTTACTACTGGAGAGCGATCGCATGGGGGACAAAAGAAGCAATACAAAGATATGCTGAAAGCCTCTTTCAAGTCCCTGGATATTGACACCACCTCCTGGGAAACCATGGCACAAGACCAATCAACATGGCATATGCTGATCCACCAAGGCTGCCAGACATATGAAGCTAAAGAACAACTATAGCACAAGAGAAGCGAGCACTCCATAAAGCCAGAGCTGCAAATGCTGCAACACTGGTGCCCACACATGTCTGCCAGACATGCGGCTGATCATTCCGTGCCCATATCAGCCTCACCAGCCACCTGCAGACACACCGTGGTCAGCCCACAACCTGTTAGATATCTGGGTTCTCTTTGAAAACAATGGACGAACATAATATCTACAGTTTTTACATATTTCTCAGATATTACATAGAAACACTCTATACTGTAGTTACACACAGATTTTTATTTCATGCTAAAAATAAAAGCCTCTTGCTCTATTACAGTAAAAAAGCTCAATGTCTGCAGTTGAAGCACCTGAAGTGCAAATGAATTCCCTTTCTTTTCTGTTTTCATTTTGAAATTTAATAGCATGTGGTCACAGCTAAGCAGATTACGAAATAAGTGAAGATGATAAACATGCAATACAGTCCTTCAGGTATGACAGACATTGTGCGCATCAGAAATACTATTCAGAGAATACAGCTATACCTCAGTATTTATGTATGACACTTTTTATTTTAATTCTCTCATACAGCAGAATAATGATTTGTCCTACTGCTGATGACATGTTTCTCTAAGAGGTATGTAATTACTGTCTGTGGGGTAGAATTCTTTACGGTGACAAAGTGAAAGAGAAAACCTCCCTCTTAACATGGCTCACATCTTTAGGCTCAGTCTAATGTCTTTTATTCCTTTTCCTTTCTCTTCCTTTTTTTTATAGAGATAAATAAAGTTTAATGTTTGGTAGGAAGTTACAACCTTTTGCTTTTCAAATCTCAGAAAGCATTCTGACGCCTTATCTTTTCACCATGTCAAAACTCTCATACATTAGTAATCACCCTTCCCTGAAAATCAAGACCTATGGCACCTTAGAACATTGTAGATCAGACAGAACAAAGAAGAAAGCAAGAAACTGATGCAGTACATATGAACAAAGGAAGTGTCTCTCAGCAGGTTGTGTGGTTGGTCTATAGCCCCACTTGTTTCTGAGACAATTGGCAACAATCCCAGATTAGTCCAAGAGCCAACAGCATAAAGATAATCCTCTGACTGATACAGACAGGTCTTTTATTAACTGTACATGTACCACATGTCCAGTATAAATTGGAACATTTTTAATAAAGCTATTAAACTAATGTGGTGCAATATGTATTGTAATTAGTGTTAAAGTCTTGCCCTCACTCGTGGCTTCACTTCTTAGTTGCCTTTTTGAGTCTTCAAACTTTTTGAGTTTATGACTAAGGGCCCTATTTAAACGATCTGAAACGCAAGTGTCAAAGCGCGAACCGCAAGTAACTTTGTGGGTTGGTCTCGGCGCTGTTGCTATTTTCCCGGCGGGATAAATGGCTCTTGCGCCCGGCGCAAATCTAAAATGGGTGGGTCTGAAGTAGCTTCATTATTCATAGGTGTGGTTTGGGCGTAACGTGAAATAAACCAATCAGAGCGTCATCCAACATTCCCTTTAAAAGCAGGTGCGCAAGTTCCATTATGGATTGCTATTATTATGGCGTATTTACCA
Source organism: Carassius gibelio (assembly GCF_023724105.1). NCBI lineage: Eukaryota > Metazoa > Chordata > Actinopteri > Cypriniformes > Cyprinidae > Carassius > Carassius gibelio. Next base: position 7,895,867 of record NC_068397.1, on the reverse strand, counting down.
GGCGCACGCCAGGAGCGGTTCACAGCCGAGGAGACTGATGTTCTTGTAAAAGCAGTGAAAGACAGAGAAGTTGTGTTGTATGGGGATGGGAGAAACCCACCCAAAATAGCGTCGGTTAAACAGGCGTGGGAGGAAATAGCCACAATTGTTTCATCGATTTTTTTTCCTGGTTCTTGACTGACAAATCAATTTGTCAGATGTCCTTATATACATATATGTCTTGCCACTATTGGGCAAACAGGTCTGATCCTTAATTACTACAATTAGCCTGAATAATTTGTAAGCTAGATTTATGCCTATTTTTTCACATCTTCGTGGCACACCACAATGATTTCCGTCATTTCATGTGTTAATATTTTTTTAGTGTAACAATTTCTGTTTTGCAAAAATAACTGTTGCATCTGTGTAGATTACATGAGCAAAGTGTATGCGCGTTGTGCATGCTATACATTATGGTCAAGCGTGCGCCCTTAAAATAGCATAATGGACAACGCGCAACGCGCCACTGACTTTAGACTAGGTTTTTTCTGGTCAGTGGCGCAATTGTTTAATGGAACAGCAAAATAGCACCAGGGATTGTTTGCGCCGGAACACGCCTCCTTTTTTGCGCTGAACCGCCCAGGGAGCGCAAATTCATTCACTAGTTTAGCGACGTGCTTCTGTGGAGGGAAAAGCGCGCTTTGCGCAGGTGCAAAATAGGAATGACACATGCGTCGGTGTACAAAGTCAATTGCGCTGGGTGCAAGATAGGGCCCTAAATGTCAAATTGTTTTTGCAACTTGCTGTTCTGAATTAAAGAATTGGGACAATGACTGGTGATCTTTTATATCTTAATGAAATTAATTAGGAGTCATTTACAAGGCAGAGAGCTGAAGCCATTCAGTTGCGTGCAAGTTCAAGTTAATTTGTGATTCAAAGATTTCACATCTGAAAGAAAGGCGTACTTGCATTCCCCTTCAGGAACTTGAGCTGCATCTTAATGCTTTGGGAATGCCCTTGTGTGGCCTCGTTCTGAAGGTCATGTGTATTCAGTTCAATAGAGAAGCAAGATGTCACGAGAGGGGTGACATGAGCAACCAGGAAGCATAAAGGTGCACAGGCAAACATACATGTAAACTTTTACTCTTCAGCGAGTGCGTTTGTGGGATAAACACAATCCATGTGCTGCTTGTCTGGGAGCGGAGCAGCCGAGAAGCAGGACATTTGTCAGATAAGTAAACTCGCTGAACATTTTCTGCAAGACCAATCACAACCTTCACCTCGGGGCCTTCCATTCTTCCCAATCTCCACAACGAGGTGTCAAAATTGTGAGGCAAGCCATATTCTTTAGCCCCACTGTCACAAATTATTCTAACGTTAAGGTTGTTGAATGAGAAGGTATATAGTGTGATGTCAGTGGTGGAGCAGACACTCACAAGCTACCTCTGTCTGGCTTCAGCATTGTCCCTGACATCCCTGAAGCTTCTCACCAGGCCAGTAAGACTGACAACCAGCCTGATTGGGAAAGCATACACAGTGGTGTCCATGGAGCAGCATCTGTGGTTGAATCTGGCCGGACTACAAGACAAGGACAGATTATTCCTACTGGATGCCCTGCAATCGTCCTTCTGGTCTCCTCAGTGGCACAGTTGACACTGTCATCAAGAGGTTTCAGGAGGCAAAGAGCAGGTGACGGCATTTCAGTGATTCCTCTCTTGATGCCAGGTCCTCGGGGCTGCTGAGGGGGAGCAGCCCCAGCCGTTGAGCTCCTCATACCACCAAGCCCAAAAGCAAAGTTGTCAAACATCCTGGCGAAAAGGTGGGTCTGCAGACCCCTGCCACCCCCATTGCTTCAGGGCTCAGTGGGCCCCAACTAGCGATTTTCCTAGCTGCCGCCCAGAATTAGTTCAGCACTGGTAGTACTAACCTCCAGTTAGATTGGTTGTTTCAGGGCACCGAAGTGACTCCAGAGGCCAGACTCGAGAGGCTTGTTCCCATAGTAGACTTTCTGACAGTATGAAAACTTCCATAGACTGTAGAAAAAGGGTACTGAATCCAGTTTGGTTCTCGTCTGCATAGTTTCAACGGGGACGTTCAATGGAACAGGAAGTAGATGCTCTCTTGAGTAAGGAGGCCATAGTGCATGTTCCCCATCTCTTGAGAGAGTCATTGACATTTTATCAGAGACAATTCCAGTCCATTGCAATGAATATAAAGATGAGTGATTGTTATCAAAATTCCCAGCCATTTACTGTCTGTCTGCATAAATTGGTGTAAAATGAAATGTAAACTAGCCTGTTTTACATAACTGATATTTCTGTAGCTCAAATGATAGAGTTTGGTTCAGGCAGCAACACTGAGGTCATGGGGTAAATTCCCAGGGGACACACAAACTGATTTAACCTTGAATGCATAGTAAATTGCTTGGGATAAAAGCATCTAGATAAATGCAGACTGTTGCTGTTATTTACTACATAGCAAGCAACACAATTTACAGCAGAATAAAATAAAATATAAACAAATATAAAACATTATCTGTAACAGATCTGTTCATCACAGCACAAGCTGGCATATGAGATTTTTTACTTCACAGACTAAAGTTTATGTTGAAGAAAATATTCCCTATACTGTGGTACACAGTATCCAGGGAGCTCCTCTCAACAGGATGGAAGTTTCTTAAAAGAGTTCTAGTTGCTATTTGCAGATGACCTTATTGGTCTGAGGTATAAAGCTGACCTCATACTGTCCACTTGGCCTTGTTTTTGATGGGCTGTTTGGCAGAAAGTTCATAGTTTAAGTATGTCACTCTCTATAACTTATCTTACATATTCTCCAAGTGTTTGAGGTTCTCGCTTTTTACTTTACATTACACATACAAACCATTATAACGTAAATAATGTGAACTATGATGCATTTACTTTTAAGTGATGTAACAAGTGTTACAGGGCACAGACTGCTATTCTCCTAGTGCTTTCTTTCATCAGGGAGACATCATCATCCTTATAGGCATGGTTCAGACACTGGCTCTGAGTGAGTATTTCAGTTCCAGTCTACATCTGGAAGGGATTTCCAGACATATGCACACTGAATAAAAATGAAAAGCTTGCATTATTAATAAATATTCACTTTATACCCAGCCAGGAGTGTCAGGGTGAGGTTATTGTTTACATCCCCCATGATTATGCTGACATTCATGTCATTTTTTTCAATATATTCGTAATACTTGCATTGGATATGTATCAGCAAAGCATGTATTTACAGTACATGTATCAAAAATGAAATACTTGTCCATCCTTTGGCTATGAAAATAATCAACAAATTGAAATAATTAATAAAACTTTTACTGCTATATCAAACTTGTTTCTTACGGATAAATATGATACAATAAATACATTGAATAGTCTTTGGTTAATGCATTAGGTCCTTTACATACTTTGCTCAATGACATACAAAAAATAATGTATTTCAAGCTTTGAAAACATATTAATGGTTTGTGTTCCATAGTCAGCTTGGTTGGCCTGTGCCCCCCACCCCCCTAAAATATTTTCACCTTGAGACTTCTTAACAATATGTGCACAGCAAAGTTTCTTCCTACTGGAAAAGAACTGGCTGTACTCCCAACCACTTTCTTTAACATTTTGACAAATCAGGAGTTAGTCCTCTACTATCTCTTTGTCCATCTCTCTCATATTATACACACACACAAACAAACAAACACACACGCACATTTTTCTATATCAGACAAAAACAGCTTTATTAAATCAGTTATGATCTCTATTACTTTTTTACCAGAAACATTTGATAGGTTACTTACTGTTGTTGTTGTTGTTGTTGCTGTTGTTTTGTCAACTTCTTACATGCAAAATGTTTATTTGTCACACAATTTTGTAAACCTGACACTCATACACCATAACCATACACCAAATCTGCAAAACAATACACTAATTCTTGGCCTTTGACTCTTGGCCTGTTGAAGCACATTTACTACATACACTTTTCTGTGTAACACAAAAAACCTAACAGAAAGTAACTAACACCAATCAACAGCCAATCAAAATGCCACACTAATTCATCAGTGCCTCACAGTAACTCCTCACATGTGCTTTACTTACAGTAACACCAACCAATCATGGCTTTTTGAATAGGCTTATAAATAAAACACACCTACACATGACTGATGTATCCATTTTCTTTCGTACTGTGTAATATTGTATTCATAACCACAAATGCTTACATTACAGTTTTTACCAATTGCTTACACACGTTTTCAAAACTAAGTCTCCTTTTTTCAAAACTGCACACACAAAATGCAAAATGCCTCACATCTCCTTCAAAATGCAACACTGCAAATCAAAATGCCATAAACACGTGTCAGAATGAAGCATTTCCGTCAAATGGCAAACACTTCTTTCATAATAATACATTTTTGGATATACCATGTAATCTGCTGTTCTAAATCTAAAGCTCTTTGGTCTTTCATAGGCTTAGATCTACATTTCAATAAAATGTTCTACAGTGAAAGTAATCTGCTGAGAGGGGTAACAAGTACACCGGAAACGCCAATGCAATGTAGAAACAGAAAATATTTATTAGACCAAACATTACTGTTGTATACATAAGCATAAAACAAAACTATAAACATGTAAACCAAAAGTATATTCTTTACAGTAGAATATATAAAGTTGTGAGGGGGGTCCCAGTCCAGGAATTGGCAGTGGGGAGATGGGGAGGTTCATCTCTTCTCCAAGCTGGGTCAGGCCACAATACTTCGTCCACATCACCAGATATGTTTTCTCTTGCCAAACATCGAGGGAACTCTCCTAGCATGGCAAATCCAACCTTGGAGAGAGGCATCCTCTATGTCCCCTCTATATATACAGTACAGACCAAAAGTTTGGACACACCTTCTCATTCAAAGAGTTTTCTTTATTTTCATGACTATGAAAATTGTAGATTCACACTGAAGGCATCAAAACTATGAATTAACACATGTGGAATTATATATGGAATTATATGCATAACAAAAAAGTGTGAAACAACTGAAAATATGTCATATTCTACGTTCTTCAAAAGTAGCCACCTTTTGCTTTGATTACTGCTTTGCACACTCTTAGCATTCTCTTGTTGAGCTTCAAGAGGTAGTCACCTGAAATGGTCTTCTAACAGTCTTGAAAGAGTTCCGCGAGAGATGCTTAGCACTTGTTGGCCCTTTTGCCTTCTGTCTTCAGTCCATCTCGATTGGGTTCAGGTCCGGTGACTGTGGAGGCCAGGTCATCTGGCCCAGCACCCCATCACTCTCCTTCTTGGTCAAATAGCCCTTAAAGCTTTCAGTGTGACTCCACAATTTTCATAGTCATGAAAATAAAGAAAACTCTTTGAATGAGAAGGTATGTCCAAACTTTTGGTCTGTACTGTATATATATAACAGTTTAAATAAAACCATTTAACAGTTAAAATCGAAATACTTAATTTGTTTATCTGCATGTCAAAGAACAGTGAACATGTGAATGTGCTGTGAAACTATTAAAATATTAACTTGCTTTTTTTCTACTTAGATTTACAAAATTCCCCCTCCCTTTTACTTTACACACAAATCCAATAATTGCACAGACAGAATGCAAAAGGCCTCACATCTTTGCAACACTGCAATCAAAATATTGCAAACACAATACATTTGCAAACATTTGCAAACACCTTTTCCATAATTGTAATTGCTGTTAGATTTTTGTGTTACATAGAGAATTGTGTGTTGTTTTTTGTAAAAAGTGTTTAATGAAATTGAAAACTAAGTCAAAGGCTGAGAATTAGTGTATGGTTTTGCAGATGTGGTTGGAACCTAGCATTTTATACCAAGTCTTCCCTGTCACACAGGGGCTACTGCTTGCTTTTGCATAAGCTTTCTGAAGGAGCTGTCTCAACAGATCCCTAGTAGCAACACCCTGTTTAGAAAGGTATCCGAGGATACATAGGTGGAGTTGCCCCCTAAATGAACGGAGCTTTTACCAACTCAAGAAAGGGCACGAAGCATCCGCGCGAAGCCCTCACCATATAGGATTTTAGAAAGAACGCAAAGACTTCACGTTCACACTTACCATGGCATGAATTTTCAAATACTGTTCTAAGAAGGGGTTTTCATGGCACTCTGATGGAGCAGCTCATAGATGGAATGGTGAATCTCAAAACAGTATGTCTGAGAGTCATCAACTCAATCTGTGGAAATAATGCTGGAGCGCTCTGGGGAAAAACAGAGAACTCAGTCTTATATGAGAGGAGAACTCCGAATTCAGAGTAGCGCACTCATAGGCAACCATTCTTGGAAAAGGGGAGTGCTGCTAAACCATGAGAATCGCCTAAATAGCCCCTCATGTTGAGGGAAGCGATGCTTGAAGTGTATAAACAAATACACACTGGCTGAATGGAGCCAAATGAACCAAGGTCTGTTCATCTCAAGAAAGGGAACGAAGCGGAGCGCGTAACCCTTACCATACAAGATTTTAGAGAGTGCGCAGTCTTGTGTGCACACTTACCACTTAAGTGGATTTTAGAAAGTGTGCAAAATGTTCACGTGCACACTAACCACCATGTGGTTTTCAGAAAGTACACAGAGCTTAGCGTGTGTACCTAAAGGTTCCTAAGCATCGCGGAGGCAATGAACCGCATGGGAGAGGCAAGCTAAAATCTTACAAATCTCTGGTGAGGAGAGCATCACCTGAGGCAGCATTAACAAGAAGACTTCTCTAACTACCACCTCCACTTCCTGCTGGATGCGACAGCACAACTAAGCGGCCAGGAGACCCCTCAGGGTGACCTGACCGGACATCCATGGAATTCCATGGAATTCCGTGCAGTGTTGTGCAAGGCCTGATGATCAAGAAGGCTGTGATCAACCACCTGTGATCTCAGCCGCATAATACCGGAACATGAAGCCAGATGGCTGCTGCTGATGAGGGTTTAGTAAACACTGTAACTGAGCACTGTAAAGGAAACTCACAGAGTTTATTTAGTAGACACGTAACCACCAGCAATTTAATACACATAAGTATATACAGAAAGGGATACATATTCACCCACCTTCCTGCGCTGGAGCCCTGCTCAAGGGGCATCTCCTTTTAGTTCGGACCATCAGTAAGGTGGTTGCTATGAACATAGAACCAGCCAAAAACATTATAGGTCCAGCATAGGAGACTGTTAGGTGAGAGGTGTCCACCTAACCTTGATCAGGTGGAGAGGTGGTGGTTACAGGGGAATTAGGAAGGGGAGGACAAAAGCAGAACTTAAAAATCCCCAAAGGGAACGAGTAGAAATCTAGGTATCGCTCTGATTTGGATGAGAATGCTGCCTCATCTGGATCACATCCCTTAGGTTCTATTTACCTCCTCATGACCCATAATTCCTCTTACACCCGCCCGCATGTGGAGAAGGAGCACAAATTGTGACACTAGCCTTCTGTGCAAGTCTTTGATCCTCAGACCGAGACAGGCCAGGACCCATATGTTGTTCGGGCTTAGACCTGAAACTTCGTGGAATGAAGGATCTGAAAGCAGCAGAGCGCACCTTCATCTCCCTGAACTTCTCGATCACCGTCTCAACGGAAATACAGAAAAGTTCAGAAGGTGAAACCTAAGCATCGAGAAGAAAGCCTTTTCTTTCTTCCCAATGTCTGCCAGGTTCATCCACAGATGTCTCTCCACTACCACCATGGCCGTCATAGTCCTGCCCATGGTGGAGGCGGCCTGCTTGGTAGCATGGAGAGAGATCTGTGGTGCGGCGCAGCTCAGCTACCTCATCAGGAGAAAGGCCCTTGCCTCTATCAAGGTGTATTAGCAGATCAGTCTGATATGCTTGAAGCACCACCATCGTATTTAATAAAGCCACAGCCTGACCTGCTGCTGCGTATGCCTTGCCATTTAAGCGAGATGTATTTCTTGAAGAGGCTTAGATGGCAAGGATGGAGATTAAGAGAGGATGTCTCCCCCGCAAAAAGAAAGCTCTTTCTACAGGGGGCATCCTTTCATAGCCGCTTTGCGCATTGCCTCGATGTCGGCACAACTCTTATGCTGAAACCGATGGATGCGAGAAGAAAATAGCCTCTTTCATTTCTTTTCAATCTCTGTATGGAGATCAGGCAGAAATGGAAGGCTCACCTGAGCGGGAGGGCTATGGTCAGAAAGACGGCATCACCTTGTTAGCACACTTTCATGGCAAGTCCAACATTGTCTAAACACTTGCTAATAGTCACCATGAGATGCATGATTCAAACAGAACAGTCAGTGAAGATGAAGAGAATGACGTGTTCTCTCGGTGCCTGTTTATAGTCGAGCCGGTAGTGATGTCAGATACTGTCGCCAGCCTACTCGTTGGTGTTTTTTCAATGTATCAGACACGGGTCACGATGAGGTGTTCCCGAGGGGCAACCTCCCGCTCTCTCTCGTGAGGCCAATAAGGAAGTGACTTAAACTGCAATTCATCGACCAGCTGCTTGAGGCTGGCTGCAGAAGAGAGTCAGTCCCATAGACTCCCCATGTTAAAATGCCCAACTTTACAGCAGAAAAAAACATGTTTACAGCCTGGTTCAAAAAATGATTTTTGTCTATATTGTTAATTTTGCCCTTCATGACAACTGTGAGGGGGCTGAATTTTTTTATAACTCATCCGTTTAAATTATATTAAGCCTTAAAGTTCTGCATAATTAAGGGCGTGGCCACTTGAGTGACAGGTGGATTGCCGCTGCTGACAATGCAGTCGCGCTAGGTGGGCGTGGCTTCAGGAATCAGCTCCCGCCTTTTTGCCCATTTTCGATTATCCGGGAGAGTCGCGCGGTGACGCGCTTCCAAGATGGCAACGGCCCGCTCTGCACACTTTAGGCTTCAAAACCGCTATTGAGGAGTCTATGGGTGATGTCACGGACACTACGTCCATATTTTTTTACAGTCTATGGGTGTTCCCCATAGCGACCCCTAGAAGACACAGTTAGAAGTTCCCTTGAAAGGGAACTGTATCTTCAAGTAAATATTTCAGCTTAGATGTGTCAAAACAAATATATATTAAGAAAGCATATCTCCAAATGATACTAATAAACATGATTTGTGTAATAACTAGATATATAGAAGATATTAGTGTCCACACCAGCGAGTCTGTTTATTCTAAGTGCATGCTCATCCCAAGCTCCTTATACAGTAGCAGGATTAATTCTGATTGGGTGTCAATGTTTTTATTGTTTATGGAAAAAAAAAAATTTCTGACAATGATTCCAAAGATACTGTTTCTCTGTGCCTTTATCGTTATAGCTGTGGTGTGGACTCTTTGTGCTTTTCTTTAATATTGACAACAATTTATCATTATCTACAGTATATAGTTATTGTACTTGGTGTTAATGGGCCTTTAAATCCAGTTAACAAATGATATGTACTGTACGTCGTAGAAAAATAACTGTAATCTTATTATGAGTGTTTTAGAATGTAATATAATCTAAAGTACCAAAATAATCCAAATTAGTCTTCACAGCTTCCCCTCCTTGTCCATCTCTCCATCAGTCTTCTTTTCCTCTTTAGTGTCCCAGTATTACTCACTGCTAAGATAATGTAGTAAATGGGAAAGCAAAGCAAGAGAATTGGAATGCATGCATCAGCTTCAGATCATGATGGGGCCCTTGATCGCCCAGAAAACAGATTGTGCACCTCACCTCCTTTGCCCTATTAATCATATCACCTTTGACATTTACTCCAAATTGCAGTGGTGGGATTAACGGTTCATTCTAGCCCCACTCCCCCACCTTTATCAGCTACTCCCCCATTGAGAAAACATCACTCACACTTTTAGACATGCTGCCAAGGGTTCAGATCATTCTCCATTCCCATCACTTCCATCATGAGCTCCTCTGTGTCCACAATTAATGATAATGCTTTTACCCCTGACCTGAGCAATGTGAACCTGGTGGCACGTTAAGGGCAAATTATGTTTTACATCACAGTCATTTATTAGACCTGAGCTCACACTGACTCTAAGAAAGAATTAGAAGGATGTAATGATAATGGCTGTTGTATGAACAAGGAAATGTCTTTCCTGGACAGAAGTAAAAAAAAAATTAATGTTTGCACTAGAATCGTGTGATATAAATAATATATAACAAATACATATCAATGTAAAAGTCATTAGAAATTTTTCTAGAGGTTAATAATCTTTTCTTTTCTTTTTTGCTGTTGTCAGAAATATATTAATCATTTTGTTATTTAATTTAATTTATTTTATTTGTTTATTTTAGTTGTTACTTAACGAAAACAACATCTAACATTCCTTTAGAAAAGAATGATGCAATTCAACACATCCCTAAAGAACAAGTTATCTTTTACTGATCATGAAATGTCTTCATGACACTTTAAATGCAATGAACACTAAATTTAAAAATAATTTAATAAGTATTTTTTTAAATAAGTTTAATTACACTTCTGTAAACTTTTAGTTGTTGTTGTTCAGAACTATTCTATAACAACAATTTAATTTAGCCTAATGGTTAACCTGAGCAAGGATTGCAGCAGGTAAAATCCAAAAACAGGGAAAACTAAGACAATTTCCTCTTTATCCACTTAGAATGTAGTCATTACTCCAAAAGGCCCAAGCATGCCATAAACCCATGCTAGTCAGTTACACAGCACACTGAATTGTCGTCAATTAAATCAATAATATTAGATTGTGCCAATATTAGATGAGACCTCATAAAGTGGTTCTGAGAAAAGTGAAATGGCAGCAATTTCAAAGATGATTCAAAACAGCTACTTTCAAATTGATACTAATAGTAAATTGAGATATATATGTGCTTGACCATTTCTACAGTATATACATTTCATAACAATCTTTTTTTTCACCATTTTTACAATGGCAAAATGTAGTTTTCATAGAAGTAAGGCATGTTCAGTTGTGTTCATTACAGCATAATGAGGTGTAATGTAATGTGCAATTTTGACATAATATGAAGCACCAAACTATAATTACTATAATTAATTCTGATACTGATACATTCAAAAATGTGGCTAAAGGTTAGAGCAATGCAATTCACATGAAAAATTGAGTGACAGCTTACAAATGATTTTTTAAAGGAAGGGCAGAAGGTTTGATTATAGCATGAACACAGTAATTTATGGGTCACAAGTAATGCATAGAAGTTTTTATTTAATTCATACATTCAAAACTTGGAGATCACCGTGATTTTTTAAATAAGTTAATAGTATTGGCAGCAAGTTACATTAAATTTATCAAACGATGTAAACTCATTTATATATAATTAAAATATATATAATTTCATTTTTTTTTTATATATATATATATATATATATTGTAATTTAATTTATTTAATTTATTTTGATCAATTAGCAAAGTAAATTAATGTTATTATCATCCAGTGCCACAGTATGTCAAAGAATCAAGGTATTTTGTGTAGTCTGTGTGCTGTGTGAGACTTATAAAACAGAAAAGGATACATAAGTGTTTCCCATTATTCAATTTTTTCCCCAATTCCAACAAAAGATAAATCTGATAATTTAGAAAAGTTTGAAAAATGAGAATAAGTGAGAGCATCAGAGGTTTAAATGGTTGTCAATGTCTGTGCTACATCTCCTGCAGTGCTTAAATATTATGCTCTAACAGAGGACTGAAGTGGTTTTTACTTGGGAAAAGGTGCATGATAAATTAATTAAATGCTGAGCATCATGTCCTCTTTCATCACTCGATGTCTGTAAGACATTTCGAGAATGCACACCTTTAGAACAGTAGAAACTCTTCTCAAGGTAGCATTTGTAATTGACAGTGAAAAAAAAGGTTAATCTGCTTAAATACACTCATGATATTCTTAATCATGAATTAATACATATTTGCACTTTTTGAATGTTATAATATGAAATAATTTAAGCAACAAAAATACATGAAGTGTATTCCACAATGACTTCATGACTTTAGATTTCCAATTCCTAACTGCGAACATCTGAGACAGCTTGTGATTTAACTGATGTCTAGACTAAAATATAATGACACATTTATTCTACTAATTGAGGAGGAATTTTGTTGCATCATTTTACATTATCATTTGCTTTTGAGACTGAAACAGATGTGTTTCATACCTGAGACTGAAACAAGAGTTGTCAATCAAGCTTTTTTAATTTTACTCATACTGTAGGTCTGGATGGCATTTAATGTAGGTTGTTTAATTCTTCAGTGACCTTTTAAACTTAATAACATTAATGCATTTCAATAATATGTGTAATGCCTCAGGGGGGATATTTATTAAGAGTATGTTAAAGGTAATATCTGGAATCATCTTTAGAAGTTATGATTTCATGCTTAATATGGCAGGTCAGCGGACTTTCTGATATATCCAGGAGAATAAAAAGGGAGATAATCAGTCTTTCTTAAAAATATTCTTCAACTTCTCATCCGTATTCTGCCATCTGATAAAGCTGACTACAGAGCTATATACAAAGGCTAAAAGTAATGAGGACCTCAAAAATAAAATAAAAATAAAGCATAACAGATTTAAAGAGCAAAACCACTGTTGTGTGTAAAAGTAAAGGAAACGTGGAAATGTAGGTGAAGATGGGGGCAAGAAGAAGATATAAATGTGGAAAATTAGAATAGGAATAAAGCATGAACTGCAAAGCTGTGCACACTACAAAGCACTGGTGTCAAGAGAAGGTAAGCATCCTCTATATCCTCTATCTGATGTAGCGTTCATTCATTTTTTATTCCTAGGAAATATGAACGGATGAAAAGGGGGATGAAACCTTTCTCTCTGCTATTATTAGTCTTCCATAGCATCAGGGACAGCTAAGGATTCATTAGGCTAAGGCATTGCTAAGGGCTGACATCTCATTCATTACTCTAACCAAGGCCTCTATATTTATTCAGCCCTTAATAGCAGGTGATGAAAGCACCTGACAGACTGAAAGGTGAGGGGAAGAGGAGATACAATGCACTATGGAGCATTAGGTTGAATGAAGCAAAATTAAAAAAAAGATTTAACCCCTTATATCCCAGTCAGTAGTATATGTGACGCTGAGGCAATGAGCCAGGCACTGACTGGTAATCATATCCGGGGTGATATTCAGACTAACACCACAATTGCAAGTGTGATATTTATTGCATTTATAACCAGTGTCTTAGTTTGACTTATTTGCGCAATAACATGAAAAGTGAGAAAAAAGTATTTTCCTCTTTTATTCTACTTTCCAAAAATGGACTGCCCTTGAAAAGGATAATCAGGGTCTCCATATAGCCACCCATCTAGCCTCTGAAGGAATCAATAACTCAGGTGTCAGTCCGGGGGGACCTATGCACCACATGACTCATTTCATCTCTTGTGAGGTGAACTGGTGCACAACAACAAAGATGTCCGTCATCATTCATGGATTTTACAGTGTGCTGAATTTATTCCCTGAAAGAAACAAACAGAAATACTTCCCCACAGAAAACTCCCATCTGAAAAGTCTTGGCAACTGCATGTTACTACCAACCGTTCCCAAAAATGTAGTGAAGTGAGGCAGAGTGGAAAATGCTATTATGATATTTTTAAGCTGTTTCAGCTTTCTGTTTCATTCTCATTGGTCTCTGAGGAGACCTTTTGTTAGTTTTATGGCAGCCTCTGCTGTCTTTGTGAAGTTGGGGTCATTGGAGCCATATCTCTGATCAATGCTCTCTTGGCATACTTCTACCTCCTCATATCTGATCTTTTAGCAGAAACTAACCTCTGACTGTGCTAAATATTTAAAAGTTTGCCTCCTTGTTTAAACTTTTATCAGTTCTTGGATATGTGACAGAAGAAGATGCGAAAGAATACACTTGCACAACCCCATTTAACAATAAGTGGCAAAGTGTAAAGAAAAGAGTATAATTCTCTAATAAACACATTGAAAGTAATGAAAGTGGACAGGTCTCTACTAGATATGACTGTGGGTGCATTGGAATTTCTTTGCATCTTGATGAGAAAGTCCAGAGCTAAGAGCTCTTTCCTGGGTCTTCTACAAGACTGTCAACAGTAGAAGATGATTTATGAGCCACAGTAACAGAGGTTGTTTAATAAAACCTATTCCATATCTAGAGGTGTTGCTCATACAGTGAATGAGTCAACACAGACCATAAAAGATATCAAGAAGACTAGAGGAGCTGAACTGTTGTGTAACTGTCCTGAACTTTTATTTGGAAATTTACTTGAGGGTATTTGGTAATAAAAATCATTGTGGGAAAAATTCCACAGATTATGTAAAACTGTTCCAGATCCATTTGACATTCTTTCTTCGGTGGAACTCAAAAGGATAAAATCAGAAAATCTGCCCTGGCCTTTCTGAAATGGTACCCACTGCCAAGTGTCAATGTTGTATTCGCAACACCAAGGACATGAGTTTGATTCCCAGAAAACATACAAGCTTGATACACATGATGTACAATGTATGACACTCTAGATTAGAAATCATATTATATATTAAATAATGAATAAATAAATCTGATTTCTACTTTAATGTTAACCTATAACCTTAAAAAAAAATGCTATTAAAACCCATTTCAAAATCAGACGTTGCATTACCCTGTAAATGGCACATCAATATCATGTTACAAAATGTTTTCATTCATGAATTATAAAAAAAATTAAAGTTTACATCTTGCACTATAAAGTCTATGTTCAAAAATTTGAGCGACAGTTTCCTTTTTAGTTAATGCCATCTAATGCATTATTGTAACTTGTATAATTTTGGGGTGACTTGATCCTTACATTCTTATTTTAAAAACTCAGATTGCATAAAATGGCACTGTTAACATTCAGTTGGACTGTTTGTATCAATACTTGTAAGACACATTGTTATTTATCTCTTTTATCTGTGGCTGCACACAGCTGCAAGAAATAAATTATTGTAGTTTATTGCAGTGGGAGAAGCAGCACAGTATCCTATGAGACATGAGCAAGGACGACTCAGCTGTTTACCGCATGCAATGTCCCAGTGCAACACAGTGGAGTATCCAAGTGGGATGCTCTGCTCTTCCTCCCTAACTCAGCTTTTTGTAGGACGCTGAATACATATGTGTTGTCTTTTTTCTTTTTCTTTTTTTACTTTACATAATTTATTACAGATTTACTTCATTTGTGTGCAGTGTTTTTCAAATATGGAATGCACTATGGATCAAACAAAACTATAGCAGTGTCTCATGAAATGTGAAAATGGGTTTTATAAATATATATTTACAAAATATTACATTTTATTAAACTAAGTTGTGCAGCATGCTTCATTAGAAAGGGCCTTATCTTCCTGATGTTGTGCAATGCAAACCTGCATGAGCGAGTCGTGAACTTTAAAGGTGAGCTGTTCATCGTGTTCAAGATATTTCCAAGATTTCTGACTGAGTTAGATGGGGTAATTGCTGATGAACCTAGCTGGATGGAGAAATTGTGTAGAGTCGGAGTGACATGGAACAGCAGAAGCTCAGTCTTTACAAGGTTGAACTGCAGGTAATGTTCTTTCATCTATGCTGAGGTGTCCATCAGGCAGCCTGAGATCTGTGCAGCCACTGTTGGATCATCTGGTTGAAATGAATGATAAAGCTGAATGTCATTAGCATAGCAATGTCAGGAGAAACCATGTGCCTGACTGATGGGACCCAGTGATGTAGTGTATAGGGAGAAGAGGAGGGGTCCAAGAACTGATCCCTGAGGAACCTTCTGACCAGCTGATATTTTTTGGATATGTCTCCCCTTCAGAGATCCTTGAAAGACCTACCTGTGAGGTCAGATTCAAACCAGTGAAGTGGAGTTCCTGTGATGCCAAGTGAAGAATTTGATGGTTCATGGTATCAAAGGTGGCAGACAGATCCAGAATAAAGAGAATTGATGATTTGGAATCAGTTTTAACTATTCACAGGGCTTCAGTGACGGACAATAATGCAGTCTTAGAGACAGCAATGGCCACTTTTGAAACCTGGTTAATGTCCAGCTGATTATTCTGTGAAAGGAAAAATTATAACTCTGTTCAAGGAGAAAGGAGTCTGGGGAAAGGTGGAGAGGAGATTTGATGTAGTGGATGTGGGAGGTTTGAGTTCCTGTCCATTTGGAGCTAAGAAGCTAAAACTTCTGTGAAGCTAAAACCATCATCAGCCATAAGCAAACATTTTGCTAACTATTTTACTAATTTACCAACATTTAACTGAGTATGTATATTGTTTTATTATTTTAAAAATAAGTACTTGTGCTGTCTTTTCTTTTCCTTTTTAAATAAAAGCTTATTGTTTCACTATTATCTAATACAATGATACATTCATACATTTTTAAATCTGGCTTGTGGCTTACAATAAATTAATCATATTTGGACACATAAGCCACATTTATGTTTCAAAAACAAGATCAACATGATTAGATCTTGTGCAAATCAATTATTTTTGATAAATTAATGCACTCTGTACCCACACCAATAATCTCTATATTGCTATGCAACAACAATCAGCAATGAACCCTAAGTGATGATACAGAATAACCGCAACAGTAGTAATACAGTTGGTCAACTGTCACTTGTAATACCCTTAATATGATTGCAGGTCATCTTGTGGTAATGTTTGTGGTATTGGCCAGCTTATCCTTCAGTGGCATAAATGAATAGCTCTAGCTATCTTTTTCAAAAACGTAAGAGTGAAAGCCAAAAGCATTATATCAATGCTGTGACAAGATTATTTAAAATGTGACATTAAATACAAAACTAGACACTATTCAAAGATAGATGTTCACCTCACAACCTGATTGATTCATGCCCATTTCACAGTATTGGTTATGTTATTTTCCTATTGGCTATTGATATATCATTTACAGCTTTGAATGTATATTAGGTAGGTTTGTTTTGTCATTTTATGGGTAAACAGTTAAATATCAGGAGTGTGCACTTTATCTTTTCTTTCTCTAGTAGGTTATTAAAGTCAAAGCATGGAGTAAAAACATTAACAGCACATCTTTTGCTGAGACCTTCAGAGGTAAGTGATTTCTTTTTCTTTTTTTTTCTTTTTTTTTCTTTTTTTGTCTAACCAACATTGTTTATATGCCTTAAAAACATAAAACTAGTTAAGTGGTTAACTGCTATCTTGTATGAATGCCCCCAAAGATTAGTTCAGTCACTAATCACGGATTTTATCCTATTGAAAATTTAAGGGCTTATGTGATGTTTTATGGAATATTACTGAAACATAATTGAACATATTGTAGTAATATGTTTCAACAAGAAAGCAGATTTCACTGTAATCCCAGATCATCCTCCGTTTGGAGCAGTTGGACAAAAAGGAAATGATGCCTCACTACTGAAAAACAGATAACATCACCTGAAATAAAATGTTGATTGCTATAAATTCATCTCAAGCACTGCAGTTGTTCCTTGTTTATGGCTCTCTTATTGTGGAAAATCTATCTGTCTGGAGCCATACAGTAAATATTACTTTCAGGTGTGAAGTATCTTCGCTGTCTCAAAATTCATTAGATTGTTCTACAGCAATCTGTTTTTAAATAGAGGGTGTTAAAGTTAACTTTAAATAGCTCTTTTGCCTTAGAGACTTAGTTTTAAAACAGAATGGTGGACAGCACACTGTACACAATATAGTTTACTTGCTTTGCCATAATGAGCTTAAAGTCATTAGCGAACCAGACCTGTATCTGTTCTCTATCAGAGATAAAACAAGTTTAATGATTTTACAGGACTAGGACATAAATAAATGTTGGAAAGAGACCTGTGTGCAGCCAGACTAACTTGATAGTTTGTTAATTTTCAAGACCTGCTTAAAAACAAACAGATACATAAATAAAAAGTGGATTGTGTGTGGAGATTAGTACCAAGGCAAGAGCTACTATACTTTATGTGTCAGCACCTGTATGAGAAGAGACCACATGCACAAATGCTTGTTGCTTCTCTATGGTTATACTTGTTGCACTGGTTATACTACACTATACTACACCTTCACATTGAGGATTTCTATCATAATGAGTTGTTATTTACATTTACATCAAGCTATCTATTGTGTGTTAAACGATGCAGTTTTATACAATTCTATAATTACAATGGTTTGGTATTGTTTGTTATATTTTGCATCATGCTACGTAATTAATGGTTTTCCTATTGTTACATATATGGCACATGAAGTTATTTTATTTATTTTTAAAATAAATTTATAGGTGGAAATGTCTCAGAGCACTTTTTGTAGTCTGTCTAGATCTGTCTAAACTGGGCAAACAAACACAAGATTCAGAATAATGGATAAAAAACAGAATAATGGATAAATAATAATAATAATAATAATAATAATAATAATAATAATAATAATAATAATAATAATAATAGACAAAATTGTATATATTTTTATAATTTATAGTTATTATTAATTTGGCATGTTATGCAGTGAAGCCAACTACTATATAAACTCATAACACTTTTCCTTTGTGACATTGTACAAAAGTCAGTTTAGGACCTAGATGACTTTATAATAATTGTTCTAACTCAACTGAACTGTAGGCTGACAGCTGTTTTTCTTAAGGGTATATTTACAGTCTGGTTTTTAAATTGCATATTATCTTTAATGTGTATCTTTGGAATTTTTTATCTGGCTAGAGAAAGAAAATGTTTTATATTTCTCACCAGCCCATATGTGAGCTGTCTAAAGCAGGTGAAATGAACAGGTGTCACTGTGCTTAGATTTTAGATTCCTATTGATTGAGATGCTCACTCTTAGTCCTCCTTTTTAAGAACTGTACGAGATGAATGGGAGCCCATCAGGGAGATATCAAGATAAACATTAAAGTAGTTCAAGGCTGACAAGAAAATAAGAGTCATCCATCAAGCACACAGCTACTTACATTGCTTGTCAGAGGAATGCAGAGCCTGGCACTGTGTAATACAAGCAAGCTAACTGTAGTCAGGACTACCGAATGCCATCAAAAGCACAAAGGGCACTTTTATTTAGTGATGATGCTTGCTGATCCAAAGATCTCACACCTTGGACTTAACCGTCCAAGCATTTGGAATGTGTGTGAGTTACTCCTGATCTGTAACTCAGATTGACCACAACAGACCACCACATCCATTCAGCATAACACATAACATATTACATCTGATTCAAGGACAGGCTTTTCTTAACCTTGAAACTCTGCAGTTTATGGTGGACAAGACCAAGACCACTTTGTCCTCCAAATTGTAACTAATGAGTATTTTATGCAACCAGTTCTGGCTGGCTTGCTCTGAGGAGAGTTTGCGTTAAGTCTGTTAACTTGGCTAATTGAAACTATTTGGAGTTCTGGGCACAATGATAGTATGGTTCAGAGAAACAAAACACAATATGTTACAGTTAAACTCAAGTTTCTAGATCACAAGTATTCTGTTCAGTGCCAAGCAGGAATTTACTGGGGTTTTCTTGCCTCCCCTGAGCCTTTCAGAAAATAACAGAACATTGAAGAGATTCTAAAAAATAAAGCCTTTTGTCACACGCCTGGACCTGGCCCGTTTTGTTGTGTTTTCTTCCCCCATGTGATCTGTTTGACTTAGTTTTCCCTTACGTTTGATTGTGTCATTTAGTCAAGGTGTGTGCCATTAATTACCTTCATTCGCTTTAGAATGTATAGTGTACTCTGTCCTGTGATCCTCATCTGGTGTTGAATGTGCATCAGTAGATTGGCCAGTTTTTCTTTGGTTTCATTATGTTCTACACTAAGCTCAGCCAATCATCACTGCTTCATGTAGCAGTTTGAGCCCACCACTGACGGAGAACCAGAGCCCACTGTGACATGGCCTAGGAGTGCAACAGGTAGATGAAGACAGACACCATGCTGCTTGGCACAGGAACAACCCAGCTGAAGATAATGAGGAAATTATTTCAATCCTTTTGTCAAGTGCATTCCCTAACGACTACCTAATGGCACACAGTAATGTCCTGCTAACTCTAAAGTCCCCACTTCAAGGGCATAGGGATGATCACTTACATTAGGAATTTGCCTGTGAACTGCTTAGTACTGGTACTCGTACCGTCACACCCCAAGTCTCCACCCTCTAGTATTCTCTGACTGGACCTTCACCAGAATACTGACATTCTTATGGACTACATTACCCAGCGGCCCCTTACCTCAGACTAATCACCACCAGGTGTTCCTCTTTCCATGCCCTATTTAAGCTGCAGCCAAACACACACACAATGCGAAGTCTTGTTTTGCCTGTCTGAAATTTCTGAGTGTTTATCCCTGCCTGCCTTTCCATGTATTACCTTGAACTGTTCTGATCCTGACAATTCTCTGCCTCCTGCCTTACTGACCCTTTGCTCTGCCCACGACTTTTCTACTGTCTGCCGCCTGCCCCGATTCAAGCCTGGTAATCGACCCTGTCTTTGATTGTCTCTGATATTGCTGACGCTGTTGTCTGAAGCCTGCCTGTTATCACTACGAGTTCTTAATAAACATTGCACATGGATCCGAATGTCTCTGACTCCTGGTTACAGAAGACTTTGCCACCTCAGGATCCAGCGATGTTCTCCCAGTTATCCTCTGAGGTTTCTGCTCAGGCCTCCGTGCTGGTCACACATCAACAACAGCTACAGAGACTCACCTCTCTCACAGAGGAGCTAGTAAAGATGCTACAAACTCTCCATGTGACTGCCCCAGCAGTGAGTTCAACACCAGCCACCACGCTCAACACTACCGTCTCGACTCACGCATCTCATGGCATCCGTCTCTCACTTGTCTCTCACATCCCTCTCTCACATGTAATCACATGTCTTTCCCCACTTATGACCGTTTCATTCAGCCAGTTCCGGGATGTGTTTTAACATTCAGCCAGTGGAAAGGACACAGGAGAGGAGTTAATTGTACTACGTCAGGGTCGCAGCACCGCCATCAAACGTACCTTTGCCTTTCACCTTACGGGCTGGAGGGACGAACCTCTACGGCTCTTCTACAACAAAGGGCTCAACCATGATCTACAGTCAGAGCTAGCCTGCAGAGAGAAGGGAAAGACTCTGGATCAATTCATGGGTCTTGCTATTCGTCTGGATAATCTGATATGCTCCCGACACACTCATTGACATTCACCAGACCGGCCGGTTGCTCAAGGACTCCCCGACCCATAGCCCATGCAGATCGGTGCCACCCAACTACCCTCTATGGAGCGAGAGAGATGCATTTGCCAACATCTGTGTCTGTACTGTGGGCAGGCCGGTCATCTAAGAGTCTCCTGTCCCATCAGACCCTCTCATCCGAATTCCACTGCGGTGAGTACCTACCTTCATTCTCCTGGGGTACCAGTGTTCATTAACATTGAGGGGAGGAGAGTTGATACCGATGCCATGATAGACTCTGGGGCGGCGGGAAATTTAATTGACATCTCGTTCACTGAAACTCATGACATCCCTCTCCTTTCATGGGAATACCGGGGTGGCAGTGTCAGCGCTAGATGGTCGTCTGCTGGGCTCAGGAAAAATTGAATACATCACACCAGATATCAGCCTTCAAATTGGAGCTCTCCACACCGAAACCATTTGACTGTTTGCCATTAACTCACCTCGGAATCCCATCATTCTAGGACTACCCTGGCTGGAAAGACATAACCCACGCATATCATGGTCAACCCAGGAAATCGTTCAATGGTATCAATCCTGTCACAACCCTTCTGACATATCAGGCCCACCAATCGAATATCAGGACTTAGTTGAAGCCTTCAGCAAAACCAATGGTTCCAAGCTTCCACCTCATCAACCCTTTGACTGTGCCATTGACCTCATCCCAGGTTCCACTCCTCCCAAGGGCAGAATCTTTTCTTTCTCGCAACCCAAGTCAGCAGCCATGAGGGAGTATATAGAGGAGGAGTTGGCCAAGGGCTTCATTACGCCATCCAAGTCACTAGCTTCAGCGGGGTTCTTTTTTGTCAAAAAGAAGGATGGAGGCCTTCCGCATTGTATCGATTATCGAGCACTCAACGAGATCAGTGTGAAGTTCCGTTATACGCTACCTCTGGTTCCGTTGGCCCTGGATCAGCTTCGCAATGCCCGGTAATTCACTAAACTAGATCTACGCAGTGCCTACAACCTGATTCACATTCACGAGGGGGATGAGTGGAAGACGGCCTTCTCTACAACATCCGGGCACTACGAGTACCGGGTTATGCCGTTCGGGCTTGCCAACAGTCCTTCTGTGTTCCAGGCCTTCATTAACAATGTTTTCCAGGATATGCTTAACCAATATGTGATCGTCTACATCGATGACATCTTGATATACACTGAATCCATGGAAGCCCATGTCAACCAGGTCAGAGTGGTCTTGCAGAGATTCATTCAGCATCAACCCTATGCCAAGCTATAGAAATGTGAGTTTCACCAGACACAAATTTCCTTCCTGGGGTACATTATCAGTGCAGAGGGGGTAGCCAATGAATGAGAAGAAGGTAGAGGCAGTGTTAGATTGGCCTAGACCATCCACAATCAAGGAGCTCCAATGCTTCCTAGGGTTTGCAAACTTTTATCGACGCTTTATCAGAAATTTCAGTGTGGTAGCTGCACCTCTCACCTCTCTGTTACAGGGAAAGAGCCAACATCTCACATCGACATCTTCAAGCGAGCAGGCCTTCCAGCAACTCAAGCAATGATTCACTACTGCTCCCGTCTTGCTTCATCCTAATCCGGTGCTGGAGTTCACGGTAGAGGTGGATGTATCCAACATTAGCATTGATGCAATCCTCTCACAACACCATGGTAACCCAACTAAATTGTTTCCATGTGCTTTCTTCTCCCACAAGTTAAACCCAGCTGAGAGGAATTACGAAGTTGGAGACAGGGAACTATTAGCCATGAAGGCTGCCTTCGAAAAGTGGCTTCATTGGCTGGAGGGGGCTAAACTACCTTTCCTGGTACTCACCAACCATTTTTACCTGGAGTACATCCATTCTGCCAAACGCCTCAAACCCAGACAGGCCAGATGGTCATTATTCTTCTCCCGTTTCGACTTCAAGGTAACCTACAGACCTGGAGCCTAGAATGGCAAGGCAGACGCCCTCTGTCGACAGTTTGATCACCTGCCCAAAACTAATGCTGTTGAGACCATTCTTCCCTCTACTGTGATTCTAGCCCCTATCCAATGGGACATCATGACGGAGATCTCCGAAGCTCAGGTTCACGATCCTGTACAAGCCGAATATCCACCTGAACGTATCTATGCTCCTGCCAAGCTCTGACCACGAGTGATACAGTGGATACACCACTGTCCCAGTGCTGGCCATCCGGGCATAAACACTTCTATAGAGCTGGTGGCCATTTGCTTCTGGTGGCCCTCTCTCTAGAAGGATGTCACTCAGTTCATTCAAGACTGCAACACTTGCAACATCACAAAGACCTCCCATCAATGGCTGGTGGGTCTTCTCCAACCTCTGCCCTTACGTCAACGACCCTGGTCTCATATTGCTGTCGACTTTGTGACTGACTTGCCCAGCTCCAACAGTTTCACCACCATACTCACCATAATTGACCGCTTCTCCAAACCTTGCAGTCTGGTTCCTCTTCCCAAACTGCCCACCGCCTTTGAGACAGCGGAAGTCCTTCTCCAGAACGTCTTCAGATTCTACGGTCTTCCAATGTAAGACCCTGTGGAAGACCTCGGTGCAGAGATCGTGCTCGCTTCGGGAGCTGCTCCCTACGACTCAGGCCTCTGTAGCTCTCTCTGACAGCCACCTGAGGGCACCTTCACTGGAATACTGACATTCTTATGGACTATATTACCCAGCGGCCCCTTACCGCGGACTAATCACCACCAGGTGTTCCTCATTCTATGCCCTAATTAAGCTGCAGCCACACGCAGTGCGAAGTCTTGTTTTGCCTGTCTGACATTTCTGGGCGTTTATCCCTGCCTGCCTTTCCGTGTATTACCTTGAACTGTTCTGATCCTGACGATTCTCTGCAGCCTGCCTTACTGACCCTTTGCTCTGCCCACGACTTGTCTACTGTCTGCCGCCTGCCCCAAATCAAGCCTGGTAAATGACCATGATATATCTGGCCCTTCCCCTTCCCCCTACTCCTCCAACCAAAAGAGAATCGAGACTCCCCAAACTCTTCAAGTGAACGCGCGAAACGGAGGAGTAGGGGAAAGGGGAAGGGCTAAGGGGTAGAATTGGGATTGGGCCATAGTGTAGTCTGTCCTGTGATTTTCACCCAGTGTTGAATGTACTTGTCTCCAGCCTGTTTTTATTACCCTCACTATTGTGGATTTATTAGGTTTAATAATTTGTATCTTCTTCCTCTTTGTCATGTGTGTTTGTAGACCACACACACACAAACACACGCACACACACACACACACACACACACACACACACACACACATATATATTTATATATATATATTTATAGGAATGCCGCATTGTAAGGTCATTATCCACTTACATGATTATTTTTAGAGGATGTCATTCGCTCATTACCAAGACTCCATGTTTGACATATTCAAATCTTTAACATCAAAATTATATCCACACATCTTCCAAACAAATATTCATATACTATTCAGTATTATATAACAAAAACTGAGGAAAATGTTTTCTGGGGCAAGGCTTACACATTACTTTAAATTATGAGGAGCAAAGTTTTATTTGAGAGGTCACCATAAGGGCAATGACTATCAAGAATCAGAATATAAAAATTAGCAAGAGTATTCTTCCAGTGGAACTGTAATTCTCTAACCCTGCCTGTGTAATTGGTCTCACATAGCTGTACTTGCACAGAAAACTAATGAACCAAAATTCCAAGGTGTAAAGTTGAATTTTTCGCTGTAAGAGTTGTCAAAAGTCCTGGCTCCATCTGAAACCCAGAGTTCCATTAGAGAGATAACAAGATTCCTTTCCAGCACATGGTTGAGGGTCATCTTTGTAATTAGACTGGATTATGTTAGCCCTTTGTTACAAATTACTCCATATAAGATAGTTAGTCACTGGAGTCTGCAAACTCTATTGATTACATCAATAGGTTTACATTCTTCAGTTCACTCTGCTTTGTTGTCTTTCTTAAGTAGAGTTGCTGTGGAAACAATATTACCACACAGTGCTGCATGTTGACAGCAATGCAGAAAACATTTGATATGCAACCTTCATATTAGGTTATGTTTTACGAAAAGTATTTTCAGATCAGCTAAATAATTTTTAGGAAGGATTCTATGAGGTCCTTTGAGCCCACTCTTTAATGCCAAGTTATAAGAACAAGAGCAATGTAACAATATCACAGGATAGCTCACAATCCATTTACAACTTTACAACTGTTTGTGGGTTTTCGTCTCACAAGAAGTCATGTAATAATAATGATAATATAATAATAATGATAATAATAAGGTGTGACTTTATGTCCAGAAGAATGTCCCAGATGTTAAAAACAAAATAATAAAGGCACATGTACTTCCAAAGCATTTAGTGAACAGGCCTTTGTGGAGCGATTGTTTATTGATCACATGCGAATTCAACTGTATTGAAAACCATTGAAACAATTAGGTGTAGAACCAACTGAATGAATCAACTGGAATTAAATCAATTCGACCATTGTGTTTTTAACCTCATTTAACAAGCCAGGGAAAAAGTAAAAAAAAAAAAAAAAAAAAAAAAAAAAAAACCTTGGTTTCTACTTTGTCTGAGGAACATTTGAAGCTGCTGGAAGAACTGTCATATCACTTTTATTAATGGTATCAGTACATTATCCCATACATATGTTTATAAAAGAAAATCATGTAATTATTTTCATTGTTTTTGTTAATACAATGAAAGTCAGTGGGGTTCTTGAAAACAACTTTGTAGAAAATAAAATGTAAATGATACTGATATGTTGAATAATTAATTTTATTTATTTATTTATTTATTTATTTGCGAGAACTGCCACTTGCGAAAAAGCAATGCACCTTATTAATTTAGCACTTGAAATCTCGTATATCTATTATATTTTTAAAGTGTACTTGCAAATAGCTTAATATTAATGAAATAAAAGGCTTCTTCTACTTAGAGTACAAACTCACACTAACATACAAAAAAAAAGAGTAAAGTATTTGATTATTAGTTTAACTGTAATGTTTTATTCAATATTACATTATTAAATTTAAATCATTATTACAAATATGTAATTACATACTTAAATCATAAGGGTCTTTTTTATTGAGATTATACATCTGAAATAAGAATAAATGTGTTTCCATTGATGTATGATTTGTTAGGATAGGACAATATTTGGCTGAGATACAAATATTTGAAAACCTGGAATCTGAATATTCAAAATTAATCTAAATATTGAGAAAATCACCTTTAAAGTTTTCCAAATGAAGTTCTTAGCAATGCATATTACTAATCAAATAATAAGTTTTTATATATTTACAGTAAGAAAATTACAAAATATCTTCATGGGACATTATCCTTACTTAATGTTCTAATGATTTTTGACACAAAAGAAAAATCTGTAATTTTGACCCATACAATTGTTGGCTATTGCTACAAATATATCCTTGCTATGACTGGTTTTGTGGTCCAGGGTCGCATATATTTAAATAAACGATATACACGTTTTGAATGTTTGTCTGTACATAGATTAGACAGTACACTTAACCATATTTCAAAGATAATAGATAATTATGAATTTACATTTAAAGATGCATTTAAGATGCATTTAAGTCCTACTTAAGTGGATCAAAAAATAACAAATTGTATTTAATATAAAATAAAACTATAATACATTTTTATTTTTTCAACATGTAAGCAACATGCATGTATCCGAAAATATTACATTCCGTTTACACCATATTCTTATAAAGTATATTAATTTTAAAAGAACTATTTTTAAAAGTATGCTTAAGAGTACTTCTTTTTCACAAGTGACCATTTTAAGTCTCCTAAATAAACAGAACTGTACACTTGCGTCAACAAAACCATTTGCCCGTTTGTAAGTCCTCTAGGCGAACCTGTCCAGAGCTTATAAATATAATTTTCTTGGACACTTCAGGAAGCTTCTTTTATTTCAGACTTACATCCTCGGAGAAGGATGTGAAGAATAATGAGAAGGGCTGTGAATTTTGTCAACAAAAAGCTAATAGAGACCAATTAAGATGATGGATATCTAAAATGAAAACAGCAGTGATCTTTTTATTTTTTATTTTTTTTAGTTGAGTTGAGCCTTAATTGGCCAGGTTCACAAAAACCTTTTAAAGTGAACATGCATCAGACTTTTATCAGTATAATGGTTTGAAATAAATACACATGTCAGTGAAGTGGATGAAAAAATGTGAAAAAAATAAATAAATAAGCGCTTCTACTTGTCATAGCACAAGCCACATCTTCTTTAATGAGAACTAGAAACTCTGTGTAAGGCCATTTAGAATACAGACATTCAATGTACCACGTCTATTCAAGGGAGAAGTTCTTAGTAATCCTGGTTCATTGTAAAATGCTACTCCATATTAGGTTATGTTTTACGAAAAGTATTTTCAGATCAGCTAAATAATTTTTAGGAAGGATTCTATGAGGTCCTTTGAGCCCACTCTTTAATGCCAAGTTATAAGAACAAGAGCAATGTAACAATATCACAGGATAGCTCACAATCCATTTACAACTTTACAACTGTTTGTGGGTTTTCGTCTCACCAGAAGTCATGTAATAATAATGATAATATAATAATAATGATAATAATAAGGTGTGACTTTATGTCCAGAAGAATGTCCCAGATGTTAAAAACAAAATAATAAAGGCACATGTACTTCCAAAGCATTTAGTGAACAGGCCTTTGTGGAGCGATTGTTTATTGATCACATGTGAATTCAACTGTATTGAAAACCATTGAAACAATTAGGTGTAGAACCAACTGAATGAATCAACTGGAATTAAATCAATTCTACCATTGTGTTTTTAACCTCATTTAACAAGCCAGGGAAAAAGTAAAAAAAAAAAAAAAAAACCTTGGTTTCTACTTTGTCTGAGGAACATTTGAAGCTGCTGGAAGAACTGTCATATCACTTTTATTAATGGTATCAGTACATTATTATATACTTATGTATACATTATATACTCTGTATATGCACTGCAGAAAAAAAAAAGTTTAGTCTTCCAAAATTCTTGAAACAAAAAACTACTAATGCGTTCTGTAATTAAGTAAATGGATTAAATTTGAAGAAGCCCATCAGGGAGTGCCATGATATTCTAACAAAAATAGCTTTATGTGGACAGCAGCTTCCCAGGCAAGTCTTATTCTTCAAAAGGGAATAGGAGTACCTGATTTTATGATTTTAGTCAAGTTTGGGTGTATTATTAAAGCAGGATGCATATAAAAATCTTTTTGATGAGACGTGAATAAGCAATCATATTGCTTGGGCAATTTGGAGAAAGTCAGCTCAACATGACATTGTGAATTGTGTCAGCATCAGCTCAAGTTTATCCTTGAGCACTTTCAGCAATTCTTTCCCTCACTGCAAATATTACAACGAAATTTATATTGTATTATATTTATTTTAAAATTTAAAGTAAAGGTTGAGAATGTGTGAGTAGCTGCTCGAGATGGCTTGACTAACACTTTAGTGCTTGAGTTATGAAAAGCTTATTACCAGATGAACAAGTACTGCCCCCTTCTGGTTGATTTCATCTTTCCTGTTAAATTTGTGTACAGATATGACAAATTTTGTAATAAATTATGGCTTAAATTTTTTGTACAGTCTGAGCTTTCTTGATAGGATAGAATATTCTGCTCCAAGGAAACTAAATTATGCTGTTAATTATTAGGACCAAGAACCACAAGAATTATGTTTTTTTTATTTTTTAATGCAGATGAGATGTTTATAAATAATATACAATTATAGCAATTATCTTACCAAGACAACACAATGTAGTGAAGTCATTAAATGCACAACTTTGCTTTTCTGAATATACTGATACATAAGCTTGTTAATGTTACTTGTATGTTATTATTTCAATTACACTCTTATTGTGTGCATTTTGAAACTCTTCCTACATAAAAAGAGAATAGTTTTGAGAACTTCACTGAAGGATAAAGGAAAACTCTATCCATGACACTTGATAATTCTGTTTATATTGTTTGCATTGCATTCATATCATATAGCAGCAAAGAAACTTTCCTTTAGCAATGTATGTCACACTAGTATTAGATTGGATAAAGTGATCTGCTGTTCAACGAGCCATAAATACATTTAGAATTTAGACTTGGATAAATATAGTTCAGAAAAGCCCACAGTGATGACAGCACATCACCAACAAAGGCAGTTGCATCGCTCAGAGGTTGTTCTTACTGTTCTGTGCTTCTCGGAGACAAACACTTACAGACCAGGTAAGAAAGCCAGGTTTTCATAGCATTATATGAATATAGACTATATATATCAGCAAATATAAGTTTGACATCACTAAAATGTTTAGAAATTTTCAAAAGCAATTGCATCAAGCAGTTTAGGTTTGGGGTCAAGTTATAACATTGTGTTCCAAAATCGTAACAAATAGTGAAACAATTGATCATTTGTGAAGTGCGACACCTCATGTGTCATATATGACATACAACATAAACATATTTATAAGTACAACATACTTATTTCAATTCTTGGATATTTTGTTTGACATCAGTATGACTCTGCTATGGAAGATATTATTGGGAATCTTTCTCATTGGACAACTCGGTCAAAGTCAAGACCTTCCAGAGGAGAATATAGGTACTGAGGGAGGAGAGGACGTGGAAGAGCCTGAGGGTCCGGGAACAGAGGTCAGTCAATCTGATCATGGAAAGCCATGTGCCATGTGGATGGGGGGTGTTCCTGGCACACCTGGGCACAGTGGTAAACCTGGAAGAGATGGCAGAGACGGGCGTGATGGACCGAGGGGTGAGAAAGGAGATAAAGGTTAGAGTAAGCTCTCTTTACCGTTTGGAACTTTGCTAGATCATTTGTTTGAAACATACAGTGCTTCTGACTCCTGGAAGTGGCATCTGTGAACAAATTATTATATTATATAAATTTACTCAATAATATGATTTCTAATCTATAAAACTAAACTGTTTATCTTTCAAAGTGGAACTTCAGTCAGTGTTGATGCTATAGAAATGCTTCTGATGTTGCTGGTATCTGAAGCATGTGTGCAAATTGGCTGATGGCAGTGACATGACAGAGCATGATGTAAGCAGTGTCATAAAAGGTCACCTATGTCATGAAACCCCCAGCATCTATCTTCAGGAAGCCATTTGTCTGTGTGTGCATGTAAAAATATCAACCTCTGTGTGTGTGTTTTTGGAATACAAAGTGTCTGTTTCAAAGCAAAACGGAAAGGAGGTTTAGAAGATGTCAGCTCTCAATGGAGCTGGGTGTGCTCACAGTGAGGAAGCTCTTCACCTGCCCGGCTCTCTTTTATGTGCGGCAACTTCCTTAATAGATTAGCAGATGATGCTGTTAAAGGAGGTTGAAGCAGGCTTGGCCCTTTCTCAGCCATCCCTCGCTAGCTCCGCTGTTCTCTTGTCTGATCTGGAAGCCCGCTAGGTGGCCTCTATGTTTTAGCAAAGAGCATGCTATTGGCCCAGTCTAGCTCTGAGAAGCTAGATGTTTTGTGAAAAGAGGCAAAAGTATCCAGTGAGCTCGCCTCCTCTCTTGACCCTGCTTACAGTGAGTTGGTGGAGATTATGGCCCACACCTTGGCCAGGCTTAAGTTATACTGGTTGGCAGAGAGAGGAATCAGCTCCCATCAGGTTTGATTAGCTGATTAGCCTCTCAAGCCATAAATGTTCCCCACGGTGAGCCATTCATCCCCGAAACTCACCAGAAATTGGTGAGATTGATGGAGAAATTATACTGTAATATTTGCCCCTTAATGCCCCAACCACAGTCTTTTTGGCACCACCTTTGAGACTGTGGTCCAGAAATTAAGGCAAAGGTTATGTTGGCGGCATTTGAGAAACATATCCCTTGCACATCCCCTCACATAGTTCCAGCCAGAGACAGGGTCAGAAAACCTTGTCTCTGAGGAGTCATTTTTGAGGTGGAAAACTTGTACAAAGCCCAGGAATGATCTTTGGGTGGACAACAAAAGCCGAAGCACTAGGATCCTTCTAGGCTTCTGATTCTGAGCTTGTAACAACCTATTTAACTTAGTTGTATGACTGCTAAATTATGTAATGATTCTATTTTTTGAAGGTGAAGCAGGTGAGAAAGGAGATCCTGGACAGAAGGGAGACACTGGCCCTGCTGGACCGAGAGGCATTTCTGGGAACCCAGGTCTGAAAGGGTCCCGTGGTGAAAGTGCTTTGTCTTACCATTCAGCCTTTAGCGTAGGTTTGAGTGAGGCTGTTTCCACCACCAATGTGCCAATCCGCTTCAACAAGTTCTTCTACAATGACCAGCACCATTATGATGATGTTTCCGGAAAGTTCCGCTGTGTTCTGCCAGGAGTGTACTTCTTTACTTATCATCTCACCGTCTACATGAAAGATGTTAAAGTCAGTCTCTACATGAATGACAAGCCCATCATGTTCACCTTTGACAAATACCAAGACAGCAACGTGGATCAGGCATCAGGTTCTGTTATCTTGCGTTTGGAGGCAGGAGATGAGGTATGGCTGCAAGTCTATGGAGATGAGGCATCTCTGGGAGTGTATGCAGATAACACCAACGACTCTACCTTCTCTGGTTTCCTCCTGTATCCTGATGTTCCTGCATCTGCACGGAAACGTTGACAATACCTAAATGAATGAATTTGGTTTTTAGCATAGGGAGATGTAATTCAGTTTTGCTACAAGCTAAAGTTGTGGGGTTCAGCAAAGTATTGGATGTCATCTGAAATCCATTTTTTATTGCTGTTTTACAGAGCTTCAGACATAATGAACCTGCTTTTGTTCTTGAATGCATGTTTGATCATAACAGTATAGTATGTCTGCTTCCCTGTTATAACTCAGTGCCAAATTTTTCAAAATTGTTGATGAGCTGCCGAGTTTAGAGGTATATATATATATATATATATATATATATATATATATATATATATATATATATATATATATATATATATATATATATATATAAACTTACTGTATCATATTAAATATATTAATTTCTAAGGCCTCTATATTGTCAGCATGGTTATTTAGCCTATGTGCCTTTTGTCATCTGATTGACAGTCAAAAGATTAGCAAGTAAAAACAAGTAAAAGCTTTTCATATTTATTTATTATTATTATTATTATTATCATCATAATTTTATCCTCCTTCAGGTCATGGAGCATAGAACACATAGAAATAGTTATTTTTACATCTCTCAATCATCTATATGCATTGAATTTGATGTTTCCCCCCCACAAAGACTACATACAGATACACATACAGATTATGCTTTAATATTTGATATCAGATTATGCAAACTTAAAAAATAATAATAATAAAACATCAAAAAATAAAATGTGCCCACTATTATGAAATCTATGCTATACTATAGATTAATGATATAATTTGCACTAATTACTTTCATAAATGTTAATGTGAATCTTTGCGAAACAAGTAAATAAAGAATGAGAGTCAATGTTCAATGTTCAGGAATTATTATTTCAAGAAATGTAAACCAGTTTGGCACATCAGTTTATTTTGTCTTCGTTGTCAAAAAAGGTTGTCTAATTCTTTAATAAAAGGCATTTCATTTGTAAAAGTTCATAATATTATTTTATTGACTATACAATACTTTTTTGAAGCGTCATTCAGTGGTATGATTTTCATCGTTGTCCATATGACTGTATCTGAAATCACCCCCAAAATAGCCCCATTCACTTACCTACATTACTCCACTAATAAAGTCCATTGAATGAGTGAGTGAATTCAAACACAGAGTGTGGCAGAAAATAATTTGAGTGTCTCCCAGTGCGTGGGTGTTCAGCCATTTAGTGTACATTGATTGTGTACTCATTATTTCTGACACCAATGGCTGTCCTCTCAAAAAGTGCACTATTTAAGAATATAAGGGGCTATTTTGTACACATCCCATGTTGTATATCAGATAAATTATGTGGGTACTGCCAAATTATGATTTATGTTGTCTTAAGTATGTAGATGTGACAATTAATGTCTTTCAAGCCAAATACCTTGGAAAAGGCATGGATATAATGCCTTCAGAATAAATTATTCTGAACAATGCATGCTGGATAACAGGTGAGCCAGGGGATAGGATAGCACAACGTTATACAAAAACCTCTCATAATTTTTTTTTGACCAAAACAATGATGTTTAATTCTTCAGTGTCATGTTTCACAACGTGCACACAACCTGAATAAACTACAACAGGTAAATGTATCAGCGTAGTCTATGCTTGTTTTCAGCTGATGCATGAATTTCCCTAAACAATATTTATAGCACCTGTCATCCAATGTCAATCACAATCAACTCTGTGGTTTGTTACTTTAATATGAAACAAAGTAGGCCCCATCAGTTTTGAAATTCAGTCAGTTTTATCATGAAACAAGGAGTGTGTGGGGAACAAACTAATGCAGGGTTAGTAACAACCATGGTGTGAAGATTTCCAGACATGCTAGCATAACACAATTTACAGTATTTACTAGTTGCCATATCAACACTTTCTAAAGAAAGAAATTATGGCAAAATTCATTCTTTTGAAGATATCGCTGAACATTTATTTAACCATAGCAAATGTACGTTTCTGGCTAAAGTAAATTTTTCATCTCAATTTTAAGTGTTTATTTATCATGAAACAAATCAACTATTATTTTAATCTCTAATCTGTTACTTAGCAGATTAGGTAGTTCTTTAATGCTTCGCTAACTAGCAAAATATTCCAACCAGTGTTACATTCCAGTTGTGTAGATGGGGAACATTGTAACACTGCATTAAAATGTGCTGGCTATTATTAAATCTATGCTATACTATAGATTAGTGATGTAATTTGCACTAATTACTTTCATAAATGTTAATGTGAATCTTTGCGAAACAAGTGAATAAAGAATGAGAGTCAATTAGATCAGATAATATTTAATTAATATTAAGTTGTCATATGGTCATGTTAAAGTGTGTTCAGATGTTACAATGTGCCCCAACAATGGGGCACGTTGTCACATTTCACTTCCATTATTTTGGGATGAAAAAAGAAAAATGTATAAACTGTAAATATGAAACTAAACCACATATTTTTACTAGACAAGTGTGCCATTAATGTGTGTGTGTGGGGGGGGGGGGGGGACTCCAGTTCCTGGAGTGCAAAGCCCTATAGAGTTTAGCTTTAACCAAATAAATGCACCTAATACAGCAAATCAAGTCTTAGAAGTATTTGAAAACTACATAACCAAGGAGCAAGTAGTGGTTGTGTGGGTGTTGTGTCTAGAAAACACGAAGCACAATCGGTGAGAACACACAATAAATTTGACCAGTGTGAGATAAGTAAAATAAGACCTTTTAACAAAAGCAAGAGCACCCTCCAGTGAAGCTGTGATAACAGCATATTGGCTGAACAGGCTTCAGTTCGTATTTATGTTTGCATAACAGCATCAAAGGGATTTCTGTTTTCAACATGTTTTTGTAATGCTGAGAAATGTAGCCAAACCCAGACTTATCTTCCATTACAAGTGGAGAAGCATTTTACTAACCAAGTGTGGGGCATGCCACGTTTTGGAGATCTTATCAAGGAACCAAAAAAAAAAAAAAAAATGGTGCTAACTTTTGAGGGGTGACTTTCTGCTTGTGGCCCAACTATAAGTACCACTAATCCAAGCAACTGTGAATGTGCTGCGGAATGCTCTAGTTCATACTGACCAGCAGTTTAAATGTAAAGCAGCAAGCTCATTGGTTATGTATGCAACATGACCCAGTCAGCTTGTGACAAGCTGTTAAAAACTATGAATATTATCACTTTGCTTTATTGACCCATAAGCCTGAGCCATCTTGAGTTTAATGACAGAATTTACACGTCGATGTTCTTTATTAGATATTTTACATAGAGTCCTTTAATTTAGAGTATTGTCCTGGCATAAATTGTTCCCTT
This sequence comes from Carassius gibelio, assembly GCF_023724105.1. Taxonomy (NCBI): domain Eukaryota; kingdom Metazoa; phylum Chordata; class Actinopteri; order Cypriniformes; family Cyprinidae; genus Carassius; species Carassius gibelio. Next base: position 7,860,898 of record NC_068397.1, on the reverse strand, counting down.
TGTTTATCATTTTCATTAAAATATGATTAAAGAAAAGTTAAATAATTAAATATTTTGGAGTTATACAGTGCACATATGTTAACTATGAATTGAACAGAATTACATTTAAAAAGCTTCTTATGTAATCTGAGAACTGATAGCTTCAACAAGTATCTCTGGATATTCTAGTGGGACCTGATTGTTCATCACACCACCTTGTGTCTCATATCACACCACAGACTCACTTTCTCTTGTTACAACACAACTGGCGCCCTGCATCTCCCTTTCTGAATGCACTGAACATGAAAGTCTAATATTAATATTAACCTACTGTTACAACATTTGTTTTGTCTTATCAGGATTTCAGTAATAACCATAGAAAGTGCATTATCATTTTTCTTATGAATGCACATCAAATGCAGATCCAGAGTTCAGTCAAATCTGTATGGATTGTCAAGAGTCTTGCCTTGGCCACTGTCCAGTCCCAGCAGCTGTTGCATGGTCTAATTTTATGAATTTATTTTTAGTCTAATTGGTAAGGACACGGGGGTGCAACAAGATCTATTCCTAAAACCTGGCCCTCATTTGCAAGATTAATTTAAGTATGCTTAAAGAAACAATTCACCCATTAATTAACTGTTGTAATTAACTAACTTTCATATTGTTTCTTGTCCTTATTCTGTGCTCCAGTCTCTATTCCTAAATTGCACAGAAAGAAAGAAAGAAAGAAAGAAAGAAAGAAAGAAAGAAAGAAAGAATTAGTACACAACAGTACTTCAAAATTTATCTGAAATACGTCATTTATAGTTTGTAAGAACATGAGGGTGATTAAATTATGACAAAACTTCCATTTTTGAGTAAGTTATTCCTTTTACTGACTGTATTGTTTGATCATACTGTGAAAAGAACACATTTTATTTATTTGAATTTGTTTCTTGAAATGGTTGGTTGTATATTGATTACACTACTGTATGTAGTTTATGTGCTAGAATACTTACTGTACAAAAAAATGATCTAACATTAAAATGATAATGTGAGGGCAATGTCTGGAATATATTTTCCTCATATAGTGCAGTAATATGAGCAGCGCTGATTAGAAATCCCTCTTATGTCTTGGCCAGTCTGACCTTGAAGCACTCACACATTGGTTTCACTATTATCTCATAAACTTCCATTGTTTTTATATTAGATAAGTGATATTATGATAATAACGCAAACATAACTTCGTATAACCTCTAAACACAACCCCCATAGAATTGTGTGCAAACCTAGATTTAAATAGAAATATAATTTGACCGATTTCTGTGGGTAATGACCAGTTCACTAGTTTGTGAACGAAAGCATGGACGCACACACGCACACACACACACACACACACATGTTTGTTTTTGTGGAAAGGGGGGACATCTCATAGGCGTAATGATTTTATACTGTACAAACTGTATATTCTATGGCCCTACACCAACCCTACACCTAACCCTCACAGGAAACTTTGTGCATTTTTACTTTCTCAAAAGTAAATTCTCATTCTGTATGTTTTATAAGCGTTTTGAAAAATGGGGACATGGGTTATGTCCTCATAAGTCACCCTCTACTTGTAATACCTGTGTCAAGTCATGATACAGAGTTGTGTCCTGATATGGCACAAAAACAAGAGCACACAGACACACAAACACACACACACACACACACACACACACACACACACACACACACACTGTATTAGCGATCATAGCATATATATATATATATACATACACACACACGCACACACTAGCTGTAGTTGATTGAGTTAGATATGTCCACTACTGTCCATTTTAAGTGTAAGCACACATATCTTACTGTAGATGGCAGCATTAATCTGCTTGATGACAGTTGATTCAAGTTTTGGCTGTTAGCATGGCCAAGTAAGCCCATGTTGGTATGTGTCCGAACTGCTCTATTCTGGGTGCAAAAGTATATTTCTTTATTGACAGTTATTTATTTATTTATGTACTTTTCACACAGTTCTATTACACCAACTTCCAGCTTTGGCACAGCTGTAAATTTCAAAAGCAATAAATCAAGTCATTCATAAATAACACTAGCAAAAGGCTGTAAAGCAACAAACACTTTGTCATAAAACAATGATTCAAGAAAGAAAAAAAAATGGAAAAAGAAGGAAAAAGTTCACTGTATCTATGTTAGGCTACATGGTTAATGTTTACATTTCAGTACATATTTACTCCTTAGTTGTACCATTTTGTAGACAGTAATAAAATGGAAAGAAAAACACATATAGGTGTTCAGTTACATGTAATTGTTCTGATATAATTATTTCTTTTTTAGATTGGAATATATTTCATAGCAATGATGTAGAAATAGCTGTCTGATTCAGTTTTGTCATGCAGTTTTGTTGCTGTCTGTTTCTTTTATTTTATTTTATTTTACTGTATTTAAAATCTAAAATAAATCTGTTTTGAACTTTTAACAGTTTTGAAAGTTTTACACGTTGGTTGTGGTTGTGTTTGAGTGAGAAAAGAATTTAAGCAATCTGACAGTAGTCATTTAATGTATTTTGTGCCAAAGCAATTGAAAATGAGCCACGTTTGCCTTCATTGTATTATTAGCTTTGAATGAGAGAGAGAGAGAGAGAGAGAGAACAGTACAGCTCCATGTCTGTGGAGTATGTACCTTTACCAGGTATATGTCCATGTATGGCCTCCCCTTTCCACAGTTGTCTTCACCCATGTTATCTGGAGAGGGGCCAGCTACAAGCCCTTCTGCTGTCATGTGAATCTGTTCCAGAGCTGAGCACTCACTCATCAGGCCCCTCTATCTGGCCCCCGGCTCTCACTCCTGACCTTATCACTGCGGCTCCTGTCATGACACACTCTCCCCTCATCTCACTAATGACCGCCACTCTGTTCTCTGTCTCAGAGCAGCTACAGGACAGGGATGAAGTGAACTACATCAACAAAGAAATAATGCCAATAAGTATAAAATAAAATGAAAAACTTGAAAATATACGACTATTTATATGTTTTTCATTTGTGATGACATACGTGAATTATTAAAGCAAATGTGTAAAGTCAACCATTTCATTCTTTGCAATGGCTCTAGAAATGGTCATTAAATCTTGATTTTGGTACAGCACAGACATGTTACGTGTAATAACATTATGCAAAAATCATGGCAACATATGACTTCCTAAGTCAGTTTAAGTTGAAACGACTTTCACATTCAAATTTGTTCAACTTAATTCATGTTTTACTGTTGCTTATTGTCATTGTAGGCTTAGGGTACTTTTTCTATTAATTTTAATGAATATACTAATTAGTCAAATTAGTTTTATTTATTTATTCGTTACAACATTTTCATTCAGGCTATATAAAAATATATTTTTATTAATGTTGGTAAACAACAGTTTTTTTTGGCCCCATTATTTCCCTTTTTATCCCCTACTATGGAAGTCAGTGGCTACCAGAAACCTGATGGTTACCAACAATCATCAAAACAACCTCTTTTGTGTTCAGCTAAAGGACTGGGGCAACTTGAGGATGATCAAAGGATGACACAATTTTAATTTTTTGGTAAACTATCCCTTTAAGCATTATTTGTTTTTGACACCTTATTGGTTATGAGACACAAAATAACCAATGAAGTTAGGCATCATAACACATTGGTTTTGAATATGTGCATATGTTAATACTATTTGTGAGCTATGAAAAAAAAGCAATATTACTCAGTTAATAATTTTCTTGAATTTCACTGATGAATTAGGATGCTAATGTTCAATAAATTTATTATTATTATTATTATTATTATTATTATTATTATTATTATTATTATTATTATACAAACTACCATTAAAATGTTTAGGATCAGTACAGTTTTTAATGTTTCAAAAAACAAAAATTATCTTATGTTCAGCAATGTTGCATTTGTTTGATAAAAAAGTAAAATATTATTATAATTTAAAATAATTGTTTTCTATTTTAATATACTTTAAAATGTAATTTATTCCTAACATGGCAAAGCTACATTTGTAGCAGCAAAAACTTTATTCTTCAGTGTCACAAGAACCACCATGAATCATTATAATATTCTGATTTGGTGCTAATTAAACATTTATTATTATTATTGATGCTGAAATCACTTGGCCTGCTTAATATTTTTGTGTAAACATTGATACTTTTATTTAAAAAAAAACAAAATAGACAAAAAGCAGCATTTATTTGAAATTAATTTGTCCTTTAATCAACTTATTGTGTCCTTGCTGAATAAAATTATTAATTTCTTTAAAAAAGAAAAAGAACAACAACAAAAATGTCATTACATCATTATATTTCTTTAGCCAATAATTTAATTAGCTGTTAATTGTTGCCAAGCATATAACAGAATTAAAGTAACTTGTGTCTTCTATTTTACACATTTTGAATATGGCTCATGCAATCAGAATTCAAGTCTTAACAGTTTTAATAATACTTTCTTAATACTTTAATAGTAGGAAATGTATTAGTTGCAAGTGCTATCACTGGCTGTACCTCAGTAATTATCCTCTTCAGGATTAATAATAGTATGACTATTATCTAAAACTCAACCCAGATAAACTTTCACCTTTGACATGTAACACACAAAAACAAGTACAGTCCTGATTCAAGCATGCATACCTTGAATACACAGACAGATATATCTTCATTATCTCTTAAACAACAGCAGCCATCGGATATCTTTTCCTCCCGCTCCACATTGGCATGATAGCATCTAAAACATGTGCAATACATTTAGACTACAGTAACAATTAAAGTGCGGGACTGTTTGTGGAGTCAATCATGTCCTTTAAATGGATTTAAGAATGGGGTAAGATATTGATCAGCAGTTCACAGCACACAGGAACTCAATATATGTTACAGTGTGGGGTGAGGAGTCTCAGTGTATTTAAAAAGAGGTTGTCTATCTTGTCTTATTATCTTGGAATATATTTTGGGTGGATGTGTGAGGTCATAGAGAGGTAAGGCCCTTTTTACTACAGTTCATTTGCTTTATCCTAAACACCCAACATGTGTAACCTCTCTCAGGCTGCTCAAATTATTCCAGGGAATCCATAACAATGACAGACCCCAACCGCTCGCCTAAAACATTAAACACTTGCGGAAAGGCCTTTCTAAGCGTTTTATTCATTGAGTAATGCTGGCCTTCCTCAAAGCAGGATATGGAAAGCCTATCACTCCACAAGGAGCTACTCAGATGTCATTTTGACCTTAAAGGGTCTAAACAATGACTTTGCATCAGGTCAGTTGCCTAATTCTCGATCTTTCCACACGTCTGCCTGTCACTGAGTAGGATAAACACCAGCCTCTGTTTACTGAATCAGCCCTTTTTGGTAGCTCCACACAGCCATAAATAGATAACTTGTATTAGCAAATGTGTGTCCTATTGGCAGGGAAATAAAATATAAAAAGGACACCATGCCTTTTTTTATTTTTATTTTACCACAGTTTTCCCAGAACATTCATACTTTCTTACTGCATCTTCTATTTATAATGTTTGTGGCCACAATCACCTGCAAATTGGTTAAAAGTTAATTCAATAGAACATTTAAAGGTACAGTAAATTTACCACAGTGTCTCTGTTTAGAATGGAGCTACAACTGGAAGGTATACTGTTAAGCATAGTGCCTTGGTCACAGAGTTCACAAGGGCCTCAGATACAGGAAAGAAATCTATCTGTGGCCATTTTTTTGGTTTGGACATGGAGTATACAATCTATGCACACAACTAAATTAAGCTTGACCAGTACCCACTATTCTCTATGCTTTTTACTGGACGGTGTTAGAGATGGTAGCTGGTCAGTCATGCTGTGAACACAGTTGTGCTGTTTTCATTTTCAGCTTTTTGCTATGGTATTTAAAAGAGTAACCTAAACTTACAGAGTATATTTAAAAAGACATCATTTTCATTCTGTAAACCAGAAACCTGTTTGTCTGCTAGTTTAAATGTTTAATAAAAAAAAAAAAAATTATATGAATGTTCAAAAATGCTATAACACCGCAACATTTAATAGAATGTTAACATAAACGTAAAATTTTTTATTGCTTTATTGTTGATAGTGTGACGTAAGTGGTGTTCCATGTGCCTTCAACCTGTAAACCATGTACATGTTAAATGGAAATATGCTAATTTGAATTTATTTGAACAACTGTGACAACAAAGTAGTTAAATGGAAGAACATATCGTATACAGCAATATGATTATCTTCTTGTGAGTTTAGAGGATAAAGAAATGTCTACACATTACATGAGGGTAAGTGAATGATTACAAAATTAAATGTTTAGGGTAAACTGTTGATTTTATGGCTGTCAAAATACCAACTCGAATGGTAACTTGTTATATGCCGTATTTCTTACATATTACTTTTTGGTTAGCAGTTTACAATTTTCATTGACAGGCAAGTGGAGAAAAGTTAGGAAATGAGAGAATGGGATCAGGATATATTGCAAGCAACAACAATAACAACAAAGCACTGCAATGCTTATAACATGATGGAGTATGCATGCTTTAACATTTAATTGAGCATAACATTTTGACCATGGACCATTTTAATATGTTAAAATGTTCATTTTGTATGTCTTCCAATAAAATAAGTTTTGTAAATTTTAAATGCCAGTTTTACCCCTGCAAATGCAAATCTAAATATTACACTATAAAAAGCAAGCATATATTTGTGAACAGTCATTCTATTCTGAACTGCAGCACTGCCTCCCCCATTCGACATCTGTCTGCCCATCTGTCCGCCCATGTTTCTCTGTCTTCTTCACCTGGTGGTCTCCACCTGAGCCTGTGAGGGAGGTCAGAAATCTCTCTGTGTACTCAGTTAGTATCTGTTGATTGCTGAGTGAAGGAAGAGGCCCGGCACACAATGTGTGGCCCGGAGCACAGAGGAGTTATAGACATATGGACAGTAATATGCAGTGGGTGGTTCTACACTTCCTCTTCATCGTGCAGATGGAGAGATATGAGCAGATTCAGTGGAATGAGAAAGAGCTATTAGTGGGCTTTCATTGGTCACATTTCAAATAATGAACATGATCCAGGGCCTCAGGTTTCTTATCTGCTTTTGAACTTGTCCGTAGAAACCTGATCCCTGCATTGCAAGTTACTTTGATTATAAATTTATTAAAAAGATATGTCTCTGGATTTTTATACTATGTTCAATATTCTAAACAGATTTTTATGCTTCTGTAAAAGTTATTATTTGAGAGTTTTAAAATGAATGTCAATTGCATATTTGGTAACACTGTATTTGAATGTAGCTTTGTTGGGGTTACATTTATTTACTAGAAATGATGACAGTAAATAATTTATAATTATAAACATTTTGCACCTGTGATCCAAAGTGCTTAGAGACAAATACCATGAAACACAAGTCAAAATAAAAGTGTTTAAAAACTAAAATGGCATGCTAAACCAAGCTAAAATGGCATGGTTGCTTCAGCAAATGTCACGTTTGCTTTTGTTAACACTGTCGATTAAATTTAGGGTAGGGTTTAATACTAATTCCACTAACTAGCACTGGCATTTCAATTTGAAATTGCTGTGAAATGTGCAAGAAGCAACATAATATAATATAACAGAACAGATACTTGTAGCTTGCCTGCACAAGAGCACATGATTGTATCTTACAGAACATCAACACATCTACAGTATTTATCGGATCATCTACCCCGTGCACATTCCAGACCAACAGTCCAATCAGGTCCCATGGGGCCCAGTGCAGACTTACAAACTACGGTGGCAGGGCCTTGTCTCTCAAAAACAAACTGTGACAGACAAAGACATTGGTCTTATCTGCAGAGTATATATCATGCTGATATGTCTGGCATCCCACAGCCGACTTGTAGATTTTGCAATGTTTGCTGATATATTTGAGTAGAGCTCTCGGGAGCAGGAAATAGATTGTAAATGACATTTATAAGTCACGCAAGGTCAGTGGAGTGTAAATGATTTCCTTGTTTGGGTGGAAGATGGTTATAATTCCTTTATGCAAATAAACTGAAAAAGCATACATTCAGTTTCCTGATTTTAATATAAAATTTTCGATTAAATGATTTTGTAACTCGTACCATGAAAATTCAGTAACAATTATTGTCTTGGCAACTATTGTCAACTATTACTAGTAGATCATATCTTTCTCCAGAGATGTCCGCCATACTGAGCTAAAAGTTAATCTATCTTAAGAGCTCCTCGTAAGCATCAGACCTGCAAATCCAGAGGGCCTGCAGTACCAGTGACTGAATAAGCAAAACCAGATGGAGAATTAAGGGGACTATGAAGCAGTCTTTCAGTCAGAGAAAATTCCAGATATTGCTTTACATTACTCCTAATGCATTGCCATTGGGGTAATTTCTTGGATTGGATTCTTTTCTAGTTGTCAGAGTAATGAGGCTGTGATAAAAGGATGAGTTTCAGCCATTTTCCCCCTCGTTCTGAAGTAACCTGATGTTTGGAGACATGACTAACTGGTCCTTGAGATAGGACTAGTTTGATAACATCATATCAGAGTTCAGCAGTTTCTCAAAAAAGACCTTGGTAAGTCACATTTTAGACAATGGCTCATAGAACTTTATTTATTTATTTTTTTCATTCCACAAGCATATCAAATGTGATCATTTCCACATAACATATAACATTTCATATGTTACATCAGGACTTGCTAGACGGTTAACTGGTGGGTGTCACGTCTAGAAAAGTTTCTGTGCTGTTGGTATCGTAAGTAATATCTGTTTATGCTGTACTAACCAGAATGGTGCTTCATGCAAAACAGTAGTTTCTGTCACAATGTAATACAGTCAACCATGTGAAATTGTCTGTTAATAGTACAGATACTGAAATATATTTTTTTTAACAAGACACCAAGCAGTTTGGTCATTCATTGCAAACAGTCAAATCATTGTTGAGTGTCTGTCAGCTCAGTTTTTGCAGTGTTTTCCACATCGTTATCACTAGTCGGACCTATTTGGCATCTTTTTGGCTGATTAAGCATGTTGAATTAGTTGGTGAGAGAGAACAATCTGATTGGCTATTCAGAAAATCTAAAGTGATGAAAGCAAGCAAACAATAAAAGAGGGCACACACTGAAGGCTCTTTTAATTTACATCTTAACCTTACTTGAGCATTCAAATACATTGATATTTTCACAAAGGCATGGCAATCTAAGATTAAGAAAGTGAATGAGTCATAGTTTTAATGGTTAGCAAGCTTTGCTTTGTTTACAGTTTGAATGTCCACAGTCCATGTTTAAGTATTATTTTTTTTAATTATTGCAATTTAAATGGCACACTTCACATGCACTTCTGTCTGTATGGCCGTATACACATGTCTGTTAAGTCCACAAGATATTAGAGTGTCCCATTTGTCATTTTAGCTTTTAAGAAGGTACTCGTGAGCACCACCTTTGTGGCTGCTGTACTACTCTGTGCACTCCCAATTCTGCCTAACAGTCATTCTACATTCTACTAGCAGCATTACATCACAAAAAAGCCTTAGAAAGCCATGTTTCTAGCATTTGTAAAACTGCATTTTTCCATCTCAAAAATATATCTAAATTACGGCCTACGGACTTAAACAAACTACAAATAGTCCAAAATGCAGCAGCAAGAGTTGAAAAGTATGACTATATTAGCCCGGTCCTGTCAACACTGCAATAGCTCCCTATCAAACATCCTATAGATTTTAAAATATTGCTCATTACTTATAAAAACCTGTATGGTTTAGCACCTCAGTACTTGAATGAGCTCTTGTTACATTATAATCTTCTGCATCCGCTACGTTCTCAAAACTCAGGCAATTTGATAATACCTACAATACCAAAATCAACTGCGGGCGGCAAATCCTTTTCCTATTTGGTGCCTAAACTCTGGAATAACCTAGCTAACATTGTTCGGGAAGCAGACACACTCTTGCAGTTTAAATCTAGATTAAAGACCCATCTCTTTAACCTGGCTTACACATAACATACTATTATGTTTTTAATATCCAAATCTGTTAAATTATTTTTAAGCTGCATTAATTAGGTAAACCGGAACCGGGAATACTTCCCATAACACCCAATGTACTTGCTACATCATTAGAAGAATGGCATCTACACTAATATTGGTCTGTTTCTCTCTTTTTCCAAGGTCACCATAGCCACCAGATCCAGTCTGTATCCAGATCAGAGGGTCACTGCAGTCACCCTGATCCAGTACGTATCCAGACCAGATGGTGGATCAGCACCTGGAAAGGACCTCTACATCCCTGAAAGACAGCGGAAACCAGGGGTCTCATTTATAAACGTTGAGTACGCACAAAATAGGCATAGAAATTGCTTACGCATTTTTTTTTATTCACATATTGGGATTTATAAAAAATGTACTTGCCATAAAAATGTACGCACCATACAGACATTATAAACCATGCATACAAACTCTTTTTCATGGAGTGAGAAAATGAATGAAGTAAACAACGACTTTAAAATCTGTTTTCATGTCGATATACAAAGTTACATTAAATATTCCACTCACATTAAGAGATAAACACTGAAATTACATAATTTTACAAACAACATAATTGCATAATTTCCTTTACAATAAACAATTTTCCTGTGACATGTTATTTTTTTAAAGCGAGGAGTACTATAAGTGCACAATAATTCATCTTTAAACTAAACTACAGACCACGTTATGAGAAATATTTTAGAGAGAACAATGATCGATGATGCGTACACTGCTGGATTACTGTACAACCACAGCTGCACGGAGGTGTTAATTTAATGTAAAGTCATCTCTACTACATTATTAAAAATTTCACTATATTTGAAGGACATAACTAGGAGAAAACGGTAAGATTAGCATGTTTCCTTTTTACAATACTTTGTCAGTGACATGCCGAATTAGACAATACACTGCAATTAATATGCGTCTATCTGTTTCCACTAAAATAGTTAAAATATTTTTATCTTATCAGCAAAACTACATACATTTAATAATTAATTTGAAATAATCAAAATTCTATTTGGCTAGTGTAAAATAATGAGATCATCTAAAATTTCTGGGAACTATTTGAAACCATTTTGTTTTTATGGATATTTTCATGCATTTATTCTAAATCATAGCAGGGATACTATTACTGTCTACTACTGTCTCTGTGTTAAACAGTGTGACGTGCATGGGAATTCGCATGTAAATGATATGCAGATGAGGTTATGCACAGTAAAACAAGGCGTTGTAAGCATGAGATGGAAATGCACGTATGCACAATCTTCCCCTGACTGGGATTCATAAAGAGATTTTTGCGCAGGTTTTGGCGTGCGCATGGCTTTATAAATCTGAAAACTTTGGGGCGTACGCAAATTATAGCTTTTGTGCCTACGTACAATTTTAGGATGAAATCTACGTAGAGTTTTGTAAATGAGACCCCTGGACAACTAGAGCCCCAGATACAGATTCACTGTAAAGACCTTGTCTCAGAGGACCACCAGGACAAGACCACAGGAAACAGATGATTCTGCTGCACAAATCTGACTTTGCTGCAGCCTGGAATTGAACTACTGGTTTCGTCCAGTCAGAGGAGAACTGGCCCCCCAACTGAGCCTGGTTTCTCCCAAGGTTTTTTTCTCCATTCTGTCACCGATGGAGTTTCGGTTCCTTGCCGCTGTCGCCTCTGGCTTGCTTAGTTGGGGTCACTTCATCTACGGCAATATAATTGAATTGATTGCAAAAAATTTAAACTGAACAGAGATGACATCACTGAATTCAATGATGAACTGCCTTTAACTATCATTTTGCATTATTGACACACTGTTTTCCTAATGAATGTTGTTCAGTTGCTTTGACACAATGTATTTTGTTTAAAGCGCTATATAAATAAAGGTGACTTGACTTGACTTGACAAAAGCAAGGGTTTAGGGTGCCATTTGGGATAGAGCCATAGAATATAGCCACCTGCTTCTATAGACAGTAATTTCAGTTATTTAACATGTGCACAGAATTTATGAGTTGGCTATTGGCTGTAGTCTTTTCCATAAAGTGCATCTTTTTGCCCTAGACACAGGTAACGTAAGGCATCAACACAGTTGGCTTTCTTCATCATTATGATGCCAGTTTGGTGTGGCACAGCCCTAAGGCTACTGATATGACTGAATTCTTCTCATGTGAGTGTGTGTTAAACATATAATCATGTAAGCTACATATGTGCATATGTCTCAAAAACAACTAAAACTATTATTTTTGAATAGTCTAATTACAATCTACTTAAACAAAAGGACAAGGAAATTGCGTAACTTGACTCTCAGAAATAATGGTACAAAAGTTGTCAACGGGGCAGTTCATTTTCAAATGGTATGTCTTTGTACCTAAAGTGTACATATTAAAACCACAAAAGTGGTATAAAAGTGTACTTTTTGAAAAGGTACTTCCACAGTGACAACTTTTGTACCTTCATTTCTCTTCATATAAGCTGCCTTATAACTGAATGTTTTGTTTTTAAATCTGTATATACAGTAGATTAAATTTCTGTTCGACATTATTATCTTAAAAAACGCAATTTAACAAAATGCACTGGAATGTTCTATTCAATACCCTTGACTTCTAAAATAGAGAGGGAAAAAAATCAGATGGCTCATGGCACAAGGCCAAAAGGAGACATGGAGTCAGGTTTAAAGATAAACAATAATAAGCCAGGCTTGCCTCTGGCTGGGCTTAATTGTATTTACCTCAGTGTCACATTAGCTTTGAGGACTGGACCAAGTCTGGTTTTAGTTTGCAGAGTGAGCCTGGAGGTGATTTTCACAAGATGAATTTGGCAATACTGGAACTGGTTTGCTGTACCTGATGATGATACTCTAGCATAACATTCTTAGTGTCTTAACTGGGGGATGTGTTCCATTTGCCCTTGTCTATAGAATCAAATCAAAGATAAATAAATAATATGGGATTGATTTCAGTACAGGCTTTGTTTCTAGGAGCTATACAGTTACAGTTAAAACACAACCCAATGAATTAGCTAGTTATGTTTTTCAAATAACCCATGAATAAACAAATAACAGAACTGAGTGTGGTTAAGCATCTATTTTTGCTTGGTCGAACAATATGAAAATATTTTCTTGCCCTAAAGCATTCTTGTCCTGAAGTCTATGATTATCTCCACAAGCCTCAGGAACTGGGAACCACATTTACGTCATGATGGTCATAATTCAGTGTAACGAAACCAAGCTCATCAGAAGTGGATTCTTTACTGAGCTATGTTTAACCATGTCCTATGGTGGAAGAAAGGAAAACATGTGCACGATCATAGACATTAAATTTCATATTTCAATAACAAAACATAAACATTAATATGAATTCATTTCCTTTTCATACTGTTCTTTTGCATGTCTTATGGCAAACATTGCAAAAATGGTTATTTAGTCAACTGAACCCTAGTTTGCAGAAGTCTTTCTTTGAGTCAAGTCCATAAAATCAATAAACAGCCAAGTATACAAAATGGGGTATGAACAGACAAAAACCATGCACTGAAACCAAAGCCTGATTCTCAATATGCCCACCACTGCTCTAGGCATTCTTGATTCTTGGGGTTGCATTGGTTTTATTTCCCCTGTCAAAGCACTGTTTGGAGAGGGAAGTCAGAGGGGCATGTGGATCATGTAACAGCCTCACACTGATCCATATCTACAGCGGTCCCGGAAATGGCTTAAATGTGTTGTGCATGAGTTGAAGTATCACAGTATAGCACAAAATATAAGAATCACTGTTTCAGCTATTTCGCAAACAAGAGGCCGCTTTGTTTTGAAAGTGTATGGCCAAGACTAAAAGGGAAACTTTGTTGACTAATTTGATGTAAATGTGTTTTGGGAGTTTCTTTCATGTTTCCCAGAGGAATGATTTTCTCGCCCCATTTGTTTCTGGGCTGAACACATGTCACTAGTTGATAGAAGAAAATGTACACGGGCCAAAGGTGAAGAGATAACATTTCCTCACAACTGCAATCATAATAACATGTCCAGGAAAGGACTGTTGCTTTTAACCCGAGCAAGGAGACATGCTGTATCAAGAGTTCCTCTCCTTTGGAAAGTTCCAGCTGGCATTAGATCCAAGAACAGCCAGAAGAATTGGTGCCATGTTGTGTTTTAGGAAACAGTGAAGGCACTTTACTTATTACTGGATTTCCATCTCTACTTCTTCAGCACAGGTTCAGCACTAGTTCAGAGGAACCTCCCAATCTCAAACCAGGTGTTTTTTGACAAAACAGAGTGCCTTGGCAATGACGAAAGAGTAGTTACAAGAGGGAATGACCAAAGACGTTGGGGGAAGTGTGAGAGCACACACTACATTGGGCTAATGGTCTTCTACCCTGTAGTAGATGATTATCACTGAGAGAATATTTAATAGGCTATGTTACTCTTTGAAAACCACAAAGACTTTCATATGTAAATATTACTACAACCGAGTGACATTTTAAACACTGAACAGTCCAATGTTCAACAAATATCCTGCTGGACAGGAAATAGAACTGTGTGGGTGTGATATTATTTCTACTTAATAGTGACCTCAACAGCTAATATGTCAAGCTGTCACCCCCTTAGAAAAATAAGTGTGCTTAATTCTACCGAACATGTCCTTGCAGTGTATTTTGTATCTTAAAAGTGTATTTAAAAGAAATATACTTGCAGATATATAATAATGCAATAAAATGTCACTCACTAAGAGAGAGGGCTCTTTGATTATTGTTTCATTAAAAATGTCTCCCCTTGCTTTTCTACCACTCCAAATCTATTCTTCACTATATGAAAATGCATTTTATTTTATCACAATAAGATTACATATAAAGATGTACTGAAGTCCTTTAAGCATGTCAAAAGGGCATTCAAGTTTAACAAATGATATACATTTAAATTATTTAAAATAACATGCAGTTAAGTGTCCAAAAACATTACATCTAGTATGTACTGAAGTATGATCTTTTAAAGTATATTATTTGTGTAATGAGTTGGCTTTTTTTTTTTTTTTTTTTCACAAGGGCCTGACAAACGGATTTGTATCTTGGCTATTACTTTACTTTTTGCTTTGTAGGCTCATCTAAACCAGCCTTATTAAGCTGTTAGTAGACAAGTAAATGTCAGGTAAATTACCAAAATTACAATAAAACAACAATGTTGCAGTCAGGTCTCCGAGAGGACTTTTATTAGTTTGGATCAGTCATCATCTCCCCTATATGTACTTGTGGGAAGCGGAAAAAAGGCACAGTAATACTCACAGGGGCAAACATATGCAATGTGTGTGGGATGGAGAGCAGCCTGTTTAGTTCTCTCACAAAAGTGCCAGTTCGCCAGAACTTTTCACAGAACTGTCTCCCCAGACCAATGAAAACAACATGCCTTCGCACTCCGCAAAGAGAAGCAGGAAAATAAATGTTAGCCCTTTTCTCCATTACTGTGGCTCGGGCAAAAGGGCGCACAGTGTTCCCAGGATCGCTCGTCATGTGGAACGGAATAGGAAAAAACTTATTAGGGGAACCAGGAAAAAAAGCTGGAAAGAAAAGTAAAGCAAAACAATCCTTTTTAGAAAAATTGTGGAGATGAAAAAGTGATCGTCAGTTGCTAAGAATAATTATACAATACCTACACAAACATATTTTTATACACTTATTAAAGAAGCACACTTCAGCATACTTTAAAAAGAGTATTTTAACTACTATATATATATATATATATATATATATATATATATATATATATATATATATATATATATATATATATATATATATATATATATATAATTCAATAATGCATTTTGACCTAATTGTAAATAGCAAGTCATACTATTCACAATTTTATGAAAACGTATTTGTATGAAAAATATATATATATAATAATGATAAAAAAAAAAAACATATTCAACTTCATAACTACTTCTATTGTCTTTGCAATATGATTCAAGTGTAATGCAGAATGTACTGACAAGTATTTATGGTAAACTAAAATGTTATTTTTTATGTAATTTCTATTTCTATTTGTTATTTATTTATATAGATTTCTAATTACACATTTGTAAAGATGAAGTTGTGCTTTGATATATGTGCTTTAATATATTAGTCAACACATAAAAATAAGTTTATTTCTTTAAAGATCATTTAAATATCATGTACTTTTATTTTGACATTATTAGGATGTGCACTCCAAGGTGTGCTAAGAAATATATGCATGATGAAAGTGTTCTCTTTTTAAGTACAATAAATGTATAGGTGTGATGTTTGCCTTTTATCGAATGCATTTATTACTGTAAAGCCATAGGCTCTGCAGTAGGATCTCTATAGACCCAGCACTGGCATGTTACCTCTACTGTGGAACTGTACTAAAATTGATGGATTTGAACAACTGTCCAATTGGTGAAGATTTTGCAGAGCAATAGAGGCATGTCATAAGATAGGCCCAGACATGTCCTGCACTCACTATAGTAAGACACAACAGAAGTCTTTCGTAGATTTACTATATGATATCAAAAGCCGCTGGTATTCTAACCATCCCAGCTGAAGTGATTAAATCTCTTGATGGCAATGCTTTCCCTGGTCCGCCTCCTTTTAATTTTAACAACTGTTTTAATGCTAATATTATTTTCAATAAAATGTCCATACCACAATACTTGAAGACGACTTATTTTATTAACAATAGCTTTATTAACTTTTTATTTTATTATATTATGTTGAGACTGCTCAAATGGATGTATTCTGCAGATAACACCGGTGAAGGTTGCAAAAGGGTAAGTTATTCATTCTAATGATGACAAAGGTTATTGTTTCATGTACAAGCTGCTTTGTTGTTCCTGTTGGAGAGACCACCGGGTTAGCAGGGAGCAGTCAGATCGTAGAGGGACAAGAGGGGTCTGATGGGAGGCTGCGATAAGCAGGTAAGCTTCTGCCTCTCAACATATTGTCAGCAGGTCCAGACAGATCTGTCAAGAGCGAGAAAAGGAGCCGCACATGTGAAAATGAATACAAAGCTTTCATCTCCCACTGCAGATAGTAGTACACGTAGTCTAACATTGCACTATGAACAGTTTTTCTATCATTCTGTCATTTTCTCACCCCCACATATTGTTCTATACCTAACATTCTTATATGAAAAAAAATTCTATGTAAGTGCAGTGAATAGGGGCAAGAGTCAAATGATTTTTAGAAAATAAACCCTGGCTTTATTAAGGTAAAACTGTAGCAACTATATGTGTTATTTTTTTGTTGTTGTTTGTTTGTTTTTTAGTTTTTTTTTTTTTTTTTTTTTTTTTTTTTGCTGTATTGATTACCATTATTATAATCACAGTGTTGATACAAATGTTAGTGGTTACTATGTGGTTATCATGGCTTAACTAGAAACCATGATTTGAAGGTTGTATTTTTCTTTTCTTTTCTTTTTTTCTTTTCTTTTTTTTTTTTGTAGTAAAGCCATGGTTAATTTTTGTAAGGGAAAAATGATGCAAACACACCATAAAGGTATCATAAAAGGACTCTATGAGCTATTTTCTGTTTTCTTCTTTTTGGAACAACTTTTTTAACATTTCTTATAGATTCTATCCTATTTTAGATGGTGTGAATGCTTCTGGTAAAAATGGGCTGATATTAATAATAATAATAATAATAATAATAATAATAATTTTGCTTAGTCAGGTATTTCAAAACAGCTTACTGTTGCGTTTTAGGTCCTGTGGTGTTAGTTCAGAAAATGTAAACAAGTCTTTTTTAGTTATCATTCTATATTAAAGCTTGCACAATGCAGATCTGTTTCCTTGAGTAAACAAAATGTGATTTTCTTATTCTGCCAAAGACGAAGCAAACCATTCTCACAGCACTTACAGTAACCACATCCTCGACCCAACAGGGATCTCTTTCAGGTTAGTGACAGAGCCCCAGGCCTCAGACTAACAGGCACATTTGTGGTGAACCATTCCTGGCCCTGGGGCCGGTACCATTAGTCTCTATGGCACCAGGCAGTACTGAAACACACATCAGGCTCTTTTTTGTTTCCACAAGAGGGTCAAGAGAGCTTGTCCTTTACAAATTCAAGGCAGGGCGCAATGGGAAGAGCATTTAAGTGAACCCCTTTCAACTGGTCACATTACTTTTATTCCCTGGCATTTTGATTCGCCATGATCGCATATTCAACAAACAGTTTTAACATTCAGCCTTTTTGTTAAGCTTGGATGTGGATTCAATTAACCTTATGTAAACAGAAAATAAAGAAAGGGCCTTCTTCTGCAGGACTCCCACAGTCTCAGCTGAGAGTATTTCTCTAGAACTTCCTCTTACAAGCATATGAATCAGTGTTTATAGACATTTGGCTAAATCTGGCTGAATTCAGTGTGCTGAAAGGCGATCATCCTGAGGTGTGTCTCATTTGGGTATGGCTCATCTGGGTGGCAGCTGAGAGCTGTCAAGGATAAAGACATTGGAAAAAGTCACATGTAAGGGATACGGCTGTTGGCATTGGTAGGAAATGAGCCAATGGTGTTTCCGCTGCTGATTCATTTTTTCCCATTGTGGCTTCCAAGCCTTTTTTATGGTGCCCATTAAAACAGAATAAATACACCAGCATCCTCTGCTAAATTGTTCCTAAACTCCTGTGCGTAAACACACTCAATGAGAACTATTTTCCAGAAGACTTTGAGGTTTATGACTGATCACCAGGCTGGAGATTTGTAATTGTATTCTCATACAATGCCTTTATATATGCATTTTGAATTACCCCCTGAAGAAATCAACATCTTGACTGCCAAGTGTCTCCAAAAGTGTTTAATTAGGTTACCACAGTAAGAAAACCTTCGTTTTTCTCAGCTGAATTCAGCCTGCAGTCAACAGCAGTGTTTCCTCTCATTTGGGGAGCTTAAAGCTTTGATTCTTTGCCATATATTGTGTATTTTCCAATGCAGGCCTGTAATTATGGTGAATTATCAGGAAGTTGAGTTTCCAGTGGTTTACTGTTGATTTAGACTCTAAAGACTTTGGAACAACATTGGAACAAACACATTATAAGGACCATTTCTTGATTGTTGCTGTATTTGCAGGCATGTTAGATGCATATAAAAATTCACATAGCATAGACAACAGTCCCTTTAAGAAAGGGTTTCATGAGTTTGTTTTCCTATAAAATCTTCAAGCTATTTAAGTTACATGAATTTGGCTTGCTGTCCACAGTGGAGGGGCATGAGGAAGTAGCTTCAGTTCAAACTTAGGCTATATTTACACAACAGCGATGTAGTCAGAAACTGAAAAGTTTTTCCCTTGAATTTTTAAAAGGTTTCACATATACACAGCAACATTTTCAAAATTATTTCCGTTTACACATATTCGTGAAAATGGCCAAAAATGCTGTATTATGTATGTTTACTTGTTAGTAAACAGTACCTGTAGGGAAATGACAATTATATGTTGTATATGATGCGTCTCCGCTGTTGGTTGTAATATTGGTGAAGTAAATCAACACTTTGCTGAAGAAGCATTAGCAAACTCTTGAGCAGCAACAACAATACCATGTACTCCGCCATTGTTGTGTATGTTTGTTTGCACTTGCCTTTAATATCGACTTTTGCTGTGCATGTCTACATACCTAACACGTACTATGCAAGCGCATGATGTCAGCTATTTTCAACAATTCCCGTTTTGGGTTTTCACATGGAAACAGCAATGGTGAAGTTTTCAAAAACGTGCATTTTCAAAAATATATGTTTTCAGTCCCCATAACGCCGTTGTCGTGTAAACAAACAGGCAAAACTCAACAAAAGTTTCCTCTTTTCCTCTTTGGCTGAAAACGTTGTAGTGTAAATGGCCCCTTAAAGGGAAAGTTCACCCAAAAATTTAAATGTATCTGTTTACCCAAAGGGCATCCAAGATATATATATATATATATATATATATATATATATATATATATATTAAACCCTGCGGCTCATGATGATACACTGATGTATAAAGACACAAAACGATGGCTCTATGCGAGAAACTGAACAGTATTTACATAGTCTTTTACCTGAACTGAATGAGCTCAAAGGCTGTTTTGAGAAGGCGCTGTTTTGAGAAAACTATATAAATACTGTCCAGTTTATCGCACAGACCAATCATTTTGTGTCTTTACACATCAATATATCATCACGAGCCACAGGGTTTAATTTTTTTTTTTTTTTTTTATTGCGTGATTTAACTGTGATTCCCATTCACCTCAATTATAAGACTGAGAGACTGTTCAAAATCTTGGTTTGGGTTCTACTTTAAAAAACAAAGTAATCTACATCTTGGATGCCCTGGGGGTAAGCAGATAAACATCGAACTTTCATTTTTGGGTGAACTATCCCTTTAAATATACCCCACAGTGATATTTCTAATGCTTGCTAGAAGATAGCAGCTACTGCATGTCACCTAACTCAAATGATATTGATAGACTGTTAGTTTGGGGTTAGGGCTAGTAGAATAAGTTGACAGGTACTTGCAAGGTTATTTTTAGTCAGCAGAATGTATTTTAGGGGAGCATCAAATAGTGTTATATTAAGCAGACAGTCTAATACTCTGATGACCGGTACAGTAATTGACATGAAGTAAAGATGTAAAGATACACTGTAAAACCGAACAGTGAAAATTATTTTTAAAAATAAAGTTAATTTTACTCAAATAATAATGAAAGTTTATTGGACTTAATTGAAATAAGTTCTGTAAACTCAGAATGCTGCTGTTGAACTTAAAATTGTGTTTTCTAGTTCCCAGCATGCTTTCCGTCAGCCAACAAGAAAAATAAATGTAGAAATTAAGTATTATTTTGTGTGTTTTTACACAAGATTAACATAAAGAGAAGTTAGTACTGAAATGTTGTGTTATGTTAGGATTTACATATGTTTCTGTTATGTTGGTTTTGTAGTGTTACCGTTCTGGTGAAGAGTAGAGCCTGTGGTTAGGTTGAGGATGGAAAGCAAAACTTAAAGGATATATATATATATATATGATATTTCAATATTTATATGCAAGTATTGTGAGTCTTTTTAATAACAACATTAGTACATACCAGTGTGCTGTTGCTAACTAGCACGGAACTATAAAGATCTGAATGAATATGCTGTTAATGAAAGTAAGTTGTATATGATTATCATTGTAATGAGTGGGGTGGGATCATGGAAGCAAGGCTTGGCTTCGCTCCCATGGCTTTCAGCCCCGCCCCCTTGTCATAACATTTTTAAGTTTTATTAACTTAAAGAAAAATGAGTTTGTTTACTCAAATATTTTAAGACAATAAGTTTACACAAATGTTTTGAGTATTCTTAACTTACCAGGTTTTACAGTGTAGTAGGAAGTCTAGGAAGTAGACTATCCAAATAAAGTATTACTGTGCATCATACTTCACCTGCATGCAGAGTGTAAATGTAAAGCACTATATAAACTATATAGCAAATATCAGTTTTATGATTGTTTATATTGTTGCAAAAATATAAATATCTTCCAGAACTTAATAGAAAGTTGGATACATCTAAGTATGCCTAACATTATCAGCATAAATACAGGTACAAAACTACTGTAGGTATAACGTCAACGTACAGCATTATATAACTCTAATCAGCTATATTCTAAACATTAACAATGATCATGATAAAGACTTTTTGTAATGCTGCTTTGAAACAATGTGTATAAATAGATTTGTCTTGATTTGATTTGATATAATAGTCCTAAAATAGATATCATATATAATGCTCCTAAAATTGTCTTCATGTCTTTAAGCTGAATAAAAATTATTATTCTAATTTTGAAGAGAAATATGACTTGTTCTTGGCAGGCTTGTGAGATTCACCCTTTCAGGTGATTTTCTTCAAATGCTGAAGTGTATTTGTTGTCTTCATGCCAGTTTAAAGCCATGTTTCAGTTTAAAGCCGTGTTCCATGTTTTGATTGGGTTTTGAAAAGGGAATGAAGTACTTATAAACTAGTCTGAGCAAGAGCTCGGTCCATGTGACTCATTAGATTTGTAGCTTGTGAATGCTTCTGTCTGTGATCTCCTTGACCAGCGTCACAAAACAGACATTCCTGCCGTCAGAGATCTAATCAGGCAGGGAAGTGGCACCTCAGGGTCCTTCAGGTCAGATAACAACCTCTCCCCCAGGGCTGTCATTCCCTGTGACCATCAAACTGACTTCAGATATTCCGTTCTAGCTCTCATTCTCTCTCTTTCTGGGCTGATAATTTGATTTATACAGTGATACTTTTTAAAGGGCTGCCAAGAAATTGGACAAAAGGATGGGAAGCTCTCTAAGACATTTCTCTGGGAACTTACTTCAGAGTGTAATTATAGCCAAGTAGAAAATGGTTCTTGGAGATTTATTGAATAAAGAACACAGAGTAGCTATTCAAGACAAACAAGATTTTTATTTGAAGGGAATATTTATCAAAGGTTAAAGGGATAGTTCACCTGAAAATGAAAATCCTGTCATCAATTACTCACCCTCATGTTGTTCTAAACTGAGCTTTCTGTCTCCCATGGAACATAAAGGCAAAATTTCAAGGGGTTTTCTGGCCACTCTTCTCCATAAGTTAGAAATGAGTGATAACATGGACGGTTAAGCTCCAAAATGCGTGGAGAGCTTCTGTAGAGATTATTTTTCAATGATTTTCAGTAAATAATGACTTGAGTATGAGTATGATTTAAGATAGTGTACAAGTTGAATGGATTTTAATTAATTTATTTATTTGGGAATTTTTGCCTTTAATTGTGATAGGACAGATCAGACATGACAAGAAACAAAGTGCGAGAGAGAGGGGGTGGAATCAGAAAAGGTCCCGGATTCGAAAACTGGGTGCTGTCTGTCGGTGCCAACTAAAACTTCTGTGGATTTTTTTATGATACATGGTTCTTTTCGTAACTTTGGCAACAAAGTCTTAATTAAATTTCTGTTTAAATACTGTATATCAAAGAGAACATTGTATATCAAGTGTATACCCAGGGATTCTCCCAAAAAGTCACTTTTGGGTGTCACAAAATTCATACATATTCGGAATGTTTTGGAATATATCCACAAATGCATTAACTGCGAAACTGTTCTTCAGAAGAAAAGGGGTAGTGCTATTGCTCTCTCTGCTTCTGTTTGGTTTTAAGGGAGGTCAGGGAGGTAGGGAAAGATAGGGTGAGCGAGGTTTATCTCTTATCAGTCCTTTGGTGTCACATACTCTGATCACTGATTCAACATAGAACAGGATCCAGACTGTTTGTCTTTCTGCCTGCCTGGTTATAAATTCAAATACATTGTACTAATTCAAATAAATTCCTACAGAAGTTATAAATTCAACTTAATATCCAACTTAATAAATTATATGACCATTTGAATCTAACCACATGATGTCAACATGTGAAAAAGTCAGATAACAAGCTATTCATCATCATGTCAATGACTGTGCCTCTTGCTCCAACATGGATGCTTTTTATCTTTCAGTATTTCAGTATTCAGTTTCTTTCAGAACTTACAGTATTTCTACTGTAGGCCCATGCATGATGCCTCAACGTACGCATTGTTCAGTTCAATCCACCAAATAACCGCATCTGACATGCATGACAGTAAGTGCTTGCTAATTACAGCTCAAATGTTGCAGGACAAGGTTTTGTGTCACCAGCCTTCCGGAACAATCCACCGATTGTTGTGTGAGTTGATTAGGCAGACAGGGCAGGGCTCTTTCCCCCCCAATTATCTCCATTTGGGAAAGTATTTTCATGCCTCTGTGCTCACGACAGAAAGAGTGTGGGAGTGGTTGAAAAAGTGGAAAGGGGGGTGGGAAAATGCTGAAAATGGAAGATCTGTTACAGTTGATGGTGTTTATGAGGTCTGCTTGGAGGTCCTCTCCAGGGTATTTAGTTCGCTTACAACCCCAGTGTGGATGAAGAACGCCAAAACTGTGCCCAGAGAAAAGAAAGGAAGAAACAGGTCACATACCAGTAACAGTCCAAACAAAATATATCAGATTTAACCACTGACCATGTGACATTTTCTGAATGAATGAAGCTCGTTTGATCGTTGTTGATAAAAAGAGGCATTCGTTTTAACATTTTATCTGAACGTATGTGATTACATGTTTTGTCTTTCTTATGCATGTTTATACAGTAGGCTAAGATTTGTATAGTTTGATTTAAAAACAAATGGAACTGAACACTGCAGAAAATAAAATTTTATAATAGGCTACTCTTGACATTATTAATTTGTTAAATAACGATCTCTCTCTTCCCCTCTAAGAGGTGTGAGCATTAAAAGAAATTACAGAACTTTTTTTTTTTTTTTAGAATACAATTTTGGAATAAAAATAAAAAGTCACCTTTGTTTGGCTAATACATAGATCATATTATAAGTTTTGTAAATGCACAGAATATTTTTTATCATTTTACAAAATAACAGTATGAAATAACACGATAAACGACACAATAAATATATTCAGTTAACAAGTGAAATGTATCTGGCTTATGTTTATGTTTAAATAAACATTTGTTTAGATCATGGTTTCTTTCTATTTGTTATTATTATTATTATTATTATTATTTTATTTTTTTGCATTTCTAGACTTTTATTTGTATAGAACAGTAGGATAGACAGTAAAGAGCACTGGAGAAATTGGAAATAGCCACAAGCCAGTTTGTGAAGGACTCAAAGTGCAAATGCAATATGTTTAAGAACTGCCCAAAGACTATTGGCTCTGACTAAATCATTAAATATAAGAATTATTATTCATGGTTGATTTTCATCGATTAAAGTCTGTAGTCAAACGATAAAAACAAATGCTATGAAAAGCATTTTTTTTTTAAAAAGCACAAATAAATAATGAAGGCATGGTAAAATGTTTCTATAACAATTATGTGACCTTTATATAACAACAAGAAGTTGAAAACTGTTCAAAGTAGATATGAAAAGTAAACGGCAAGAAAACCAATTAAAATTATCTCACAAAAAATTACATTTATCAAGCACATTTGTGACTTCCATCCTACTTCATTTAGCACACTAGCATAGTAATAAATGTGTTGTGAGCATTCTCCTGTGGAAGCGTCCAGGCAAACTACAGTATTTGTCACATCTTATATAAGTCTCAGTTTTGGATCTCCCATCTCACTCATCCAAAAGCGACAGAATGGGCAAATGTCCCCTGTTTCTGTTGGTTTTGCAGTGCTGTGGCATATTTAGCTTTGGCAGCACATAGGTACCGGCCAGATGTTATGGCCGCTCATTTGACCTGATCAGCAGTCTGGAGAGCGGCTATCCTACTCCGACTCATACCTGCCTGCCCCAGGGCTGCCTGTGTGCAGTCATTGAAGTGGAAATCCTGGTGGGAAGCAGGTTTCATTTAAAAAGCCTGTGTTCCTCTCTGGGGCCTGTAATTATGTGATTTACAGCCTTCCTTTCTTTGTTTTACCCCCTTCATTTGCTTAACAGTTTACCTACCTCAATTTTCAGTGACATCCTTAAATCTGAGGCTGGCTTAATGAAAGAGCATTAAACAAGCTGACTAGAGAGGGGGGCCATCGTAGCTACCACTCAGGGGCTAAACGTTTCCATCTGTTTGTTTAATAATTTAGGTTTTCTGTTTTAAACTCAACCCTCCTTTTTACCCCCCTTCTATTTTATTCATCCCTTCTGTTTGACTCCCCGTCACTAGACAAACTTAAAAGTAACATGCGCTCGGGAGGGGCTTGAAGAAAAGATAAGCAGCATTAGGCCAATCAGACACAGCATTACTGGGCACCACGCCTCCATTACCCACTTTAACTGGTACTTTGGGGTCCACAGATGTTCCCCTGTAATGATTTTTTTACCCATTAGCTTAATAGTTGTTTATGGCTGTGAAAGGCAGGAATGTGCCGGTTTCGTGAAGAAGAGGTGGAATAATGAGGAATATGTGGAAATGGCCACAAGGTACTGAATGTAAAAGTCAAACAACACAACCCTCACTTATGACTGTAATATAATTTTAACAGATTAAAAAAGGCCACTGGACTGCAACCCAGCATTTAATGGTTTCATGCAGGCCCCTTTATAATTTGATAATAATATTGACAATAAAGAAAAAGTTAAAGCAATAATGAAAAGGGAGTTTAGACATAAATGTGTAGCACTTCTTAACTGGAAATTATTTTAAATGTTGTATATCATATATATGCATATCATATTTCAGCTGTTTTTTTATTGAATTATATGATGTAGAAATATTAGTCAAGTCACCTTTATTTTGATAGCGCTTTTAACAATACAGATTGTGTCAAAGCAGCTTTACGGTATTTAATAGGAAAATAGTGTGTAATAATGCAAAAGGACAACCGTAAACATTACATTTTCAGTCAAAGTCAGTTCATCGTTGATTCAGTGATGTCATTATCCAGCTCAGTTCAAATACCGTTGTATCTGTGACTATCAAGTCGACGATATCACTGGAAATTAAGCGTCCCAATCTAAGTAAGCCAGAGGCGACAGCGGCAAGGAACCAAAACTCCATCTGTGACAGAAATGGGATAAACTAAGCTCTGTCAAGGGGTCAGTTCTCATCTGGCCAGATGAAACCAGTAGTTTAATTCCAGGCTGCAGCAAAGTCAGATTGTGCCGAGGAGTCATCTGGTTCCTGTTGTCCTGTCTCAAAAGCCATCTAGGTTATGTTGACTTTGCTGGGGATGTCTCTGGGGCACATAGTTGACATTGTCTCCAGCTGATATTTAGGGCTCTAGGGGTCTGGATAAAGACTGGATCTGGAGGCAGTGTTTAAAAAGGATTAGGGTGAAACAGGATTTCCTTTTGGTATACAACATATACAGTACTTAGCTAAACTGCAACATATATTTTCAAGTTATGTGTGCGGTGTGCATTTTATTATTTATGAAAATTTAATTGTCACTACTTCTATAAGTATAAGTTACAACCTGGATGTGACACATAAATGGGCGATTGTCACCAGTAACTGTTTTGGTTTTGTTTTAATGTTCTTATTTTTCCATTTGTTCCCATTTTCCCACCACTCGTTTTTGATTCACACCTGTTCTCTGTTCTATTGATTATTCCCTCTATGTATTTGAAACATCAGTTCTTTCTGTTCATGCTAGCTGATTTTGTGAAGCCTGCTGTGCTGGTTCTCCTCCTCTGTGTTCTTCCAGCTAAGTAAAGTGTTTATAATGAACTCTGTGTTGTGCATGGTGAACTACATCCCCTTACACAGACTGTCATGGAAATATCAGGACCATTTATAGATCTTGTCTCTTTAAATTTTTAATCAGCATTTATATATACACATTGCCCCACAGAAACCTCACTGTGGAATGCACTTTCCGAATTAAAAAGTGCAGACCACAACCACCACATATTCTACACCTATATCTCTTTTTTTCTTTCTTTCTTTTTTTTATATCTCTTATCATTGAGGCACTAGATTTTTACTCACTGTGCATACACTGAAAAAAATGGTAACCTGAAAAATGTGCTTCATGAGATAACCTCAAAATTAACTGATTTTATTCAAATAAAAACTGTTTTTAACGTCTAGAATAAACCCAAACCAGATCAGGTAACAGCTTTAATGTAACAGCTGCAAGTTGCCACTTTCAGAAAAAAGAAAAAGCAAGCACAGGCATCAATAAACATGAAGCCCTCAACATCCAACACAGAAGCGGTAACATTAATAGGAAATGACTGGATCAGTACACATGGAACTATAAAACGAAACTCAGTTTCCTCTAAAAAATGCAATAAAACAATTCTGTTAGCCTCTACAAAAATAGTACTTCATAACAAATATCCAGTCAGAACAGGTGTTAGCCTCCATACCCAGAAGCATGGCAGCTTGTGTCCTTCTGTGGAAAGACCATGCTCCACGGCTCTTTTTCTCTCTCCTCCCACCAAAGGGCTTAATGAACTCCAGACCCCTCTGTAAAAAGGACCAGGGACTCTCTTGTGTACAGTTGGTGATGGCGTTAACACAAACCTCCTGTTCGAACCAAATAAAAAGGGGCCCTCTCAGAGTGACTTTATGGAGAGCACAGTCCCCCAGATTTCAGAACTGTTTTTTTATGGAGAGCTCAGAGAATGGTTTTCCTCATCCTCTTTCCTTTTATTTCTACCTCTTTCAGACACGGAGCACTCAGAACCTTGTAGTTTCGTCCGATGTAATTCCCCAGGTCATAAAAAAAAAATGAACAAGACTAAACAATGTAAATGCTAAACACAAAATTATTTAGGCCTGGAGTGCATCCGAGCGACTCACATTTGAAATTTAACTGGTGGAACATAGTCTACTTTTAAAACGTTAGCCAAAGTGATTATAAATAGCTAACAGGAATAATTAAAGAGGACTGGTGTGATTGTTTTTTAGCAGATCAAGGTCTTTGCTTAAACTGTCTAATAGTTTAAACTTTAAAGCACTAAAGCCAGATCAACTCCAGTTCTGTTCTGGAGTCCAGACAAACCACAAACAGATGTCAATTTACTGATGTGCCCATTTGTTTTTACATCCTGAGCCCTTTAGGGAATTGTTTCAGAAGGAAGGTAATACTCATTTGTGGGGTAACCGCAAGTGTTTCCCGATGCCACTTCGACGTTTGATGAGGCTATTAATACTAACAGACTACTGGCAGAAATCACTTTTTTTTTGGACTGGCCAGAGGTGTCTGTACCATTCTTTCCATGAACAGTATTTCCGTTGTGGTGCAAGATACATCAGCACAGGTTTGTTCATATTGGTACATTTGGTACTCATAAGTCTAAAGGAAGTTGACATGAAAATGTCAAGCAGTGACAGCAGTGTGACATGCTATTTATCAGCTTCATTATTTTTATAGATTTTTTTATACACTACATGGTACATGGACTATGTTAAATTCTTATATTTAAAACTTAATTTATTGATTAAAACTTATTTGCTACACCATGTAATTAAACTATCTGAAAAAGAAATGCATCTAAGGGGCTGTTTACAAAAGTCGTCTTTCAACTAAAAATGCATTTATGCATTTTGGCCATTTATTTATGCCAATGCCATTTTGGGGCCTGAAAAAGATAACATTTGGAAATGGGTTTCAAAGGGCATGTTTGTGTTTTTATATATATATATATATATATATATATA